>NW_024349800.1:49695523-49719085 GCF_902729225.1 Pteropus medius | reverse complement strand
GCAACTCCACATTTCTCTGTTTTTCCTTTTTTTTTTCCCTCTTTTTCCCGGAGTTAACAAGAAGCAGATGTGGCGCACGATGGTTGGAGAGGTGGGGGGAGGAAGGGGGAGGCTGGACCGCCAGCCAGACAGGGGGAAGGGAGGGGAATGAGCAAGAGAGGGAGGCTGGAGGCCAGGGCCCGCCCCACGCAGCCACTCCAGCGCCTCTGAGCAGCCACAGGGGTAAAGTCCTGTCACCCCCAGGATCCGGTCACTGGGGAGAACGGATAAGGAGACCAGAGAAGGGCCAGCTGGGGCGAGGGGGCGGAGGCCCAGGAAGCAGCATCTGAGAGGGGCAGGGACCAGGCGCAGGAGGCCCGAGGGGCACAGAGAACAAACTCCTCTCAGAGGTGGAGAAGAGAAGAGCGGAAGGAACCGAGGGAGGGACAGACAGGAGCCTGAGGAGGAAAGAGGAGGGGAGGAGAGGGGTCAGGCCAGGAGGCCAAGGAGGAGGTGTGTGGCCCTGGGCTGCCATCAGGAAGCTGGGGACAGGACCCGACTCTCAGCGCAGCGGGCATCCTCGCTCCAGGCAGAGGCGCCAGTGGTCGGGTGGGATGTGCCTCTGAGGGCCACAGCCGAGCGCCCCCACCATGGCCCCCAGGACCCTCTGGAGCTGCTACCTCTGCTGTCTGCTGACCACAGCCGTGGGGGCAGCTAGCTACCCTCCTCGCGGTTACAGTCTCTACACGGGGAACAGCGGGGCCCTCAGCCCTGGGGGGCCCCAGCCCCAGAGTGCTCCCCGGCCTGCCAGCCGCCACAGGTAAGAGTCTGGGTCCCAGCCCAAGGCTGGGTATAGGTGGAAGGGTGGGTCAGAAAATGGGTATCCTGGTCCCTAGCTTGGCTATCCTCTCCTGAGCTGTGTCCCCAGTGCGGGGAGGAGGGGGAGAGGAAGCCCATCCATCAGATGACGCCTCACACTCCCACTTTCCCGCCGGGTGTTTCCAGGGCCCCCCTGAATAGATAGGTTCCTCTGTCTAATCTCAGGGGGATCAGCTCCTGTGTCCTTTCCGTAAGGCCTGCAGTTAGGAGCCCAGGGAAACTACCCTGAGGGGTGTGGGTCAGGCCTTCCTGCCAGCTGCGCACCAGCCTGGGATCCTCCAGCAGACCTATCCCTTTCTAGGGCTTCCTTGGCCCTTCTCGTAATCCATGACTCTACTGCCACTCTGCTCTGCTCCCTTCGGCTCTCCAGCCCGACATAAAGCAGAGGCCAGCATGAATGGGGCCAAGAGTGTAGAACTGCAAACCCCACAGGGGACAGGGCTCATCAATGGCTTATTCTCTGCTTAACCCCCAGCTGGACCCCTGCCTGCCTGGTCCTCTCCCCTGAGGGGTGGGTGGAAGCCAGCATCCAGGGAGTCAGCAGAGGGCCCCAGCCAGCCTGCTCACACAGGCCATGCCAAGCTGGGGATTGAGACCGAAAGGGAAACGAATGAATGTGTGAATTCAGAGGCTCCCCGGGAGCCCCTCCCCAGCCATGAGGATCGACTTCTTGGAGTTGGTTTTCCATTCTGTGACTCCTCTCCTTCTTGAAAAGTCTTTATTGACTCTGTCCACACAGGAAGGCGTAGGGGGAGCTGCCGCTGCCTAAGCCCTGGCTCCCACTGGTCCCCAGGGGCACTTGATCTTTTGACCCTCCCTCAGCCCCTCTGGTAGCCCCTGGCCCTCCTCTGGGGCATGTGTCTCTGGCCCTTGGGCCCAGCTGGGGTTGTGCCTGCAGGAACTGGTGTGCGTACGTGGTGACTCGGACAGTGAGCTGTGTCCTTGAGGATGGAGTGGAGACCTTCGTCAAGCCCGACTACCAGCCCTGTGGCTGGGGCCAGCCCCAGTGTTCCCGCAGCATCATGTGAGCCCCAGTGCTGGGGAATTGGTGGGGGCTGGGCTAGCAAAGCAGGTGGGTGGCTAACTCAGGGAATTTGTACAAAGCAGGTAGCAAGGGGCAGGACCAGGGCCTTCACTCAGAGCCATTTTGAGGAGATGCTGAGGCAAGTTTGGCTGGTGAGATATTGAGGGCACACTTACCTAGACCACTCTGCCAGCCCCAAAATGCCTTCTCTGGATTGGGTCATACTCAAGGAGAGGAATTCAAGGTTCCAGTACAAGACAAGGGGAGGAACAACAGGGATTTGGCCCTTGGCCAAGAAGCTGACAGCTGTCAACTGAGCAAGGCCGCATGCTGGATGGTAAGGGGGATCCAGCCTGAGGGACAGGTCTTGCCCACCAGCAGCTGCTCATCTCTGAGGACAGGGTCCAGGGTCACTGACAGTACAGGGAGGAGTAAAGAGCCCTCCCTCCACCTCTCCTAGGTACCGCAGCTTCCTCCGCCCTCACTACCGCGTGGCCTACAAAACGGTGACAGATATGGAGTGGAGGTGCTGTCAAGGGTATGGGGGTGAGGACTGTGCCGAGAGTCCCGGCCCAGCACTGGGTCCTGCACCTCCCACACCACGCCCCCGGCTCCGGCCCGGTCGCCCCAACCTTTCTGGCTCTAGTGCGGGCAGCCACCTGAGTGGACTAGGGGGAGAAGGTGAGTATGGGAGCCCTGGGGGAAGAGAAGGGAGATGGTGCCAGTGGAATGGGGCCAGGGTGCCGAGGAAAACACCATACCAAGTCAAAAAAAAGACAGAGGGAGTTAATGATCCCGAGTTTCCCGTCTGCGGCGGGCAGGCATGGGCGGCGGTGCGGCAGTGTGTGTGGTGTGGGTGTGGTGTGTAACAGATGAGATGGAGGAGAAAAGAAGGCAGAGAAAGAATAAAGTTTCACACGCCCACATGTGTCAAGATACTTCCTTAACCGGGAATAGTTGCGGCGTAAAAAAGGGGAATTCCTTTGAGAAGCTTGGTCCAAGGGGATAGGCAGTTGAGACTACAAATCCTAGCATGCACTGCAACTGACTACAGGTCCCAGGCCCCTCGGTGGCCTCTGGAGACTAGGTCCCAGAATGCTGCAATCCCTGTTGCCTTCCCATGTACGTGCCAGGCACTGCGGATGTGCTGTGTTTGCCTGCCAGGGAGATAGCCATGCTGTAATTATGGAAACAGGAACTTCTGGCCAACTCTTTCCCCCATCCAGCTAGAGCCCACAGGCTTGCCACTGAACCTTGTTTGTCCCCTGTGGTGTTGTGGAGAGGTGCTGCCCAGGAAGAGCCACTGTCATGCAGTCCACAGTGCCTCCCCCACATTGCCATTTCACTTGTCCTGAGGGAGCAACATAGTGTCATATCTATTTCACAGATGAGGAAACAATTTCCATAAAGTTAAGAGGCCCTCTGGACAGTGGAAAGAACATGGGCTTGGTGGTCAGATGGATGACCTGGGTTTGAAACTTGGCTCTGCCACTTATTAAGCTTGTAATCCATGGCCCAGTTACTTAATGTCTCTGGTCCTCTTTCTCAACCTACAAAATGGGAAAAGCTAATGGTAGCTGCCCAATGGAGTTGTTAGGGGGAAAGATTTGTCCTAGAGGTATTCAGTGAATGGGAGTTTCCTTCCATCTCTCTTGCCCAAATTACCTAAATTGGTGGAATCAACTAAGACCTCTGGCCTCATGTTGGAACTGGGGAGCTGGACCTAGGAGGTAGGCACCTGGCTCTGAGGTCCAGCCCCTCCGCTATGTCTTCCCCTCTCTGCCAGGTCCTGGGGAGTCAGAGAAGGTACAGCAGCTGGAGGAGCAGGTACAGAGCCTGACAAAGGAGCTTCAGGGCCTTCGGAGTGTACTGCAGGGACTGAGTGGGCGCCTGGCAGAAGATGTCCAGAAGGCTGTGGAGACAGCCTTTAATGGGAGGCAGCAGCCAGCAGATGCCGCTGCCCGCCCCGGTGTGCACGAAACCCTCCATGAGATCCAGCAGCAGCTGCAACTCCTGGACAACCGCGTTTCCACCCACGACCAGGAGCTAGGTCATCTCAACAACCATCACAGTGGTGGTGGCGGCAGTGGCGGCAGGGCCCTGGACCCAACCCCAGCCCCTCCTGGCCACAGCGAGCAGCTGCTACGGGAGCTGGAGCAGCGACTGCAGCAGTCCTGCTCTGTGTGTTTGGCGGGGCTGGATGGCTTCCGCCGGCAGCAGCAAGATGACAGAGAGCGGCTCCGAGCACTGGAGAAGCTACTGGCCTCCATGGAGGAGGGGCAGCGGCAGCTCGCTGGGCAGGTCCTGGGCCGCAGGCCCCCTCAGGAATGCTGCCCTCCAGAGCTGGGCCGGCGACTGGCAGATCTGGAGCGGAGGCTGGAGGTCGTGGCTGGCTCAGTGACAGTGTTGAGTGGGCGGCGAGGCACCGAGCTGGAAGGAGCAGCCGGGCAGGGAGGCCATCCCCCAGGCTATACCAGCTTAGCATCCCGCCTCTCTCGCCTGGAGAACCGATTCAATTCCACCCTGGGTCCCTCAGAGGAGCAGGAAGAAGGCTGGCCTGTGCGTCCTGGGGGACTGGGACACTGGCTGCCTGCTGCCCGGGGCCGACTAGAGAAGCTAGAGGGGCTGCTGGCCAATGTGAGTGGGGAGCTGGGTGGACGGCTAGACCTGCTGGAAGAGCAGGTGGCAGGGGCTGTACAGGCATGTGGGCAGCTCTGCTCTGGGGCCCCAGGGGAGCAGGACTCCCAGGTCAGTGAGATCCTCAGTGCCTTGGAGCGCAGGATGCTGGACAGCGAGGGACAGCTGCGGCTGGTGGGCTCAGGACTGCACAAGGTGGAAGAAGCTGGGGAGGGCCGGCAGACCATACTGGAGGGACTGCAAGGGGTCATAGGCCAGCTCCAGAGTCGTGTCGATGCGCAAGATGAGACAGCTGCAGAGTTCACACTTCAGCTGAATCTCACAGCTGCACGGCTGGGTCAACTGGAGGGCCTGCTGCAGGCCCGTGGGGATGAGGGCTGTGGGGCCTGCGGTGGTGTCCAAGAGGAACTGGGCCGCCTTCGGGACGGTGTGGAGCGCTGCTCCTGCCCTCTGCTTCCCCCACGGGGCCCTGGGGCCGGCCCAGGTGTTGGGGGGCCAAGCCGTGGGCCTCTGGATGGCTTCAGTGTGTTCGGGGGCAGCTCAGGCTCAGCCCTACAGGCCCTGCAAGGAGAGCTCTCTGAGGTTATTCTTACCTTCAGCTCCCTCAATGACTCATTGCATGAGCTCCAAACCACTGTGGAGGGCCAGGGCGCTGATCTGGCTGACCTGGGAGCCACCAAGGACCGCATTATCTCTGAGATTAACAGGCTACAGCAGGAGGCCACAGAGCATGTTACAGAGAGTGAAGAGCGCTTCCGAGGCCTGGAAGAGGGTCAGGCACAGGCTGGCCAGTGCCCCAGCCTAGAGGGACGACTGGGCCGTCTTGAGGGAGTCTGTGAGCGATTGGACACGGTGGCTGGGGGGCTGCAGGGCCTACGTGAGGGCCTTTCAAGACACGTGGCTGGGCTCTGGGCTGGGCTACGGGAAACCAACAGCACCAGCCAGACACAGGCAGCCCTGCTGGAGAAGCTGCTGGGGGGGCAGGCCGGCCTGGGCAGGCGGCTTGGTGCTCTGAACAGTTCCCTACTGCTCCTGGAGGACCGACTTCACCAACTCGGCCTGAGGGACCTCACTGGTAAGGGGACAAGAGGAGGCCCGGGGCAGTGCACAGGGACCCCTCCCCCGCTCCCCAGCAACAACCCAGCCTTAACCTCATCTACTTTCTCTTTGCTCTGCCCAGCACAAATTGCAGACCCACCACTGACCTAGGGGGTGGTTTATCCACAAGAGATGATCCAAGGTCCCAGCCCCCAGTCCTTCCCTGGCAACTCAGACAGGCCTGTGGGTGGAGGTGGGGTGCTGCTCTGCCAGCCAGCTATCCAGCATGGGCAGTGAGGGGTCCCATTAACCTGTCCGTGGAGCTACCACCCTCTTTGTCCTTTGGGAACTCCTTTTATGGTTCTCTTTCAACTTTTGTCATTGTAGGGCCTGCAGGTGAGGCTGGGCCCCCAGGGCCTCCTGGAGTGCAGGGACCCCCAGGCCCTGCTGGACCTCCAGGACTTCCGGGCAAGGATGGACAAAAGGGGCCCATCGGGCCACCAGGTATGTGGGCTGAGGTCCTTGCTGCAGCCAGGGTTACCACCACCCATGGGCAGCCCCAGGCTTGACGTTCGACTCTGAATTTGACAGGGAAGGGGGGAAAAGGGATGAGGAGTTGGGGGTCCTAGATGGCTGATAGTGACTATGAAAGTGACTAGTCACTGTGCTGGCTAATTGGATATGGTGGCCTCACTACTATACTGAAGACCAAGGCTGAGCCTACAAAGGCTGTGTCAAATGTAACAGGCCGGGGGCTAAGGGCTTATGGCCTGGCAGTTGAACAGAGTGGACCTATCTCCTCATTTCTTGGTACCTCCATTCCTGCTTTAAAGTCTGCCTAGCACCTAGCACAGCAGGACCGACTCAGCAGATGTTTGCTGAGTGTCTTAGCAAGAGCTGCCCTACTTCTCACTGCTCCCTTTCCTCCTCCCACAGGTCCCCAAGGTGAACAGGGTAAGTTCTCATTTGATGCTGGAGGGAGGAGAACTGAATTAGGGGTTGGAGGATGGAAAGCCTCAGGCAGGCCTGGGGGTAGAGACTCAGGAGCGGAAGGGGGCTTGGCAGCTCTGCACTGAGCATCCACTCTGACACCCATCCTATCCCCACCCAGGAGTGGAAGGGGCTCCAGCAGCCTCTGTGCCCCGGGTGGCCTTTTCAGCTGCCCTGAGTTTGCCCCGGTCTGAACCAGGCACGGTGCCCTTCGACAGAGTCCTGCTCAACGATGGGAACTACTATGATCCAGTGACCGGTAAGCCTGAGAGCGGGCTACATTGGGGGAACCACGGGCCGCGGGGAGGCTGTGCAGTGCTGTGTCCTCATCCTTGCCCCTTCAGACAATCCGAATCTCTCTCTCCGTGCTCTGGTTTGGGGAGAGCCTTATTCTTTCCTCCATTTATTCATTCTCACCACAGGTTGAGTTGAACGCTGGCGTGGGGAGGGGAGGAGCCAGTGGTTCAACAGCTCTTTATTGGGGGGCTGCTCTTGCCCAGGCACTGTTTTGAGTGCTGGGGATCCGGTAATGAACATCAAATCCCCTGCCCTCGTGGAGCTTACATGCTCCTGGAAGAGAGGTGAAAAGACCCAGCAGGTCCCTCCCTAGTCCAAGAGCTCAGGGTCTCGAAGTCTTCCCGGCCCCTGCCACTTGCCTCTCCTAACTGCCATCCTTGTCCTCAGGCGTGTTCACCGCGCCGCTGGCCGGCCGCTACTTGCTGAGTGCGGTGCTGACTGGTCATCGGCATGAGAAAGTGGAGGCTGTGCTGTCCCGCTCCAACCTGGGCGTGGCCCGCATAGACTCAGGTGGCTACGAGCCTGAGGGCCTGGAAAATAAGCCGGTGGCTGAGAGCCAGCCCAGCCCGGGCGCCTTGGGCGTCTTCAGCCTCATCCTGCCTCTGCAGGCCGGGGACACGGTCTGCATCGATCTGGTCATGGGGCAGCTGGCGCACTCTGAGGAGCCGCTCACCATCTTCAGCGGCGCCCTGCTTTACGGGGACCTGGAGCTAGAACAGGCGTAGACACGAGGCCGGGCCGGACCAGCCCGAAGTGTCTACGCCTGCCAAAGAGCCAGCGGGGGCGGCGGGCTCCCCTTCCCGGACGGGGCGCCATCCGGGCACCCCAGCCTCGGGCGAGTCGCAGTCTCTGGACCCGTCGCAGCACAGGCTCCCAGAGCAGCCTCCTCCCCACGAACGGAGCGCATCGGTTTGGGGGTCTCCGGAGTCTCCTCGTCTGGACTTTTGGCCTGATCACATTCCCTTGCAGGACCCGGGCTGTGGAGGAGCCGATCCTGGCACCCTTTGCTCCCCGCAATTGGCCTCTAGGCCGATTCCCTGGGTTCCAGGGCTTTCCCGAGGGTGCTCCGGCCCCCACCGCCATACTAAACTATTCAGGAATAAAGACACTTGGTTTTTATAAAAAAAACAAACAAAACAAAACACGCCGTCTACTTCAGTATGTTCAGGGGTAGATAGTACACAGGGGACAGGATGGGGGAGCCCCTGGCTACGAATCCGGGTCGCGCCCTCCGCTCTGCGCGGGAAGGCTCTGCCCGCACTTGCTCCGGACACGCGGGCCATACTAGATGCCCCAGCGACTTAGAACCCTCGCGGGACGCTCTTCATGATCACGCCAGTCTTGCTGGCGTCCGCCAGGGGGCGCTGGGCGCTCTTTCATCATGTGACCACCGCCTCTCACCTTGCGGGCTCCCACGGCGGAGGCGGGACCTGGGGTCGGGATTGGCTGGGTCTTGGGGGCGCGTCCGAGCAGCACCAACTTCGTGAGCCACTGCTTCGGCTTGTGGGGATCCGCCGCAGCTGCGAGGCCGGCTCAAGGGTCTAGGGTGCGGAGTGGGAGCCGCCTGTGCAGGAGAGGGCGGGGCAAGGGGCGTCTTTCTACTGCACTTTCTCTTTGCATTCATGAGATTGCCTAGCTGTGCTTTAGAGAGGCTTGCATTAGCCCCCAGTCAGTCTGACAAGAGAGGAAAATGAGGCCAAGAAGTGGGAGGCGTTGCCATCTGCCGGGCCAACTTGCTAAGGCGAGGCCGTGGACCAAGATCTGGGGCTCTGCGCTCCCAGGCCCGCTTGAGTAGGTGGGCGTGGGGAACAAGGGCGCGCCTGCTTTCTCTGCACCCCACTGTACCTCTTAGCGCTGCAGGAAGCTCCCTGGAGGAGGAGCTCGGGACGTGGAGGAGGAGCCAGGCAGCCGCAGGGAGCGGGAACACAATCCTGCAGGATAAAAGCCAGCCCAGGAGGAACCCCTGCAGCAGGGCGAGCAGAAGGCTCCCGGAGCGGCCTTATGGAACAGAAGCAGATCCTGTGTGTGGGGCTGGTGGTGCTGGACATCATCAATGTGGTGGACAAGTACCCAGAGGAGGACACGGACAGCAGGTAGGGGCGCCCGGGCCCCTTGAAAACCCCAGGGGTCGCTGCAGCCCCGTGTTTGTGCTTGGTGGCCAAGACTACAGGGCTGCAGAGCCAGGGGCCCCCATGACCTCTGACCCAAACCTGGGGAAATAAGTGAGGCTTTTAGTGAGGCCTTCATACCCAGGCTTCGGATAGCATTGTGTTCGCCAGTTCTCATTTCATCTCTGGGACTGTATCAAGTATGATTATCCCCAATATACCCATGAGCAAGTAGAGACTCAGAGGCAAAGTGATTTATCCAAGGGCACGCAATTAGTACCCACAGGACCAATTTCTTTTTTAACAACAAAACCTATGCACTTGCCTCTCACCAGCATTTATTTCTAATTTATTTTATATGTATGTGGTAGTGTGTGTGTAAAAGTGTGTGTGTGTGGTGTATAATCTATTTCTTTTTAAAAATTGAGGTATCCTACAGTAAGAAGTATGTAGAGTTAGACTGTTCAAGAACATTTAAAGCCATGGTATTTGAGTTCACTGTATAGCTCAGGGCTTGGCCCGCACTGGAGGCGACTTTGAAGATGCTGCGGGTTATGGATAGAGCTCGTACATGTGCCACCACATCTTTTCTCCAGTGCTAAATTCCAAAGGGAGTTTCCAAGAAGTCCTTTTTACAAAAGTCAGTGGGCAATATAATGGAAAACATCCTTCTCAGTCATCTGGTAGAAGTTGAAGGGTCATTTGTTTGTTCTTATATTTATTCTTGATAAGACCCACACCGTTACACTGTAATCTCAAGAAGGCATTTCTGTGAGTGGAATATCGATCTTTCTCTTGGTGAAGTCTAGCAATTAAAATTCCTAGAAGAATCGCTCCTTGGCTATCAGTTATCTCAGCCAAAAACTGATTAAAAGGCTAGTTCAAGATTGTGCTCAGTGAGGCACTGCTGTGCTGATATCCATGAGGTTAATTGAGGGGAGAGACCTGACATTCCTTAGGCTTTGGGTTCATCCAGCACTGTTACGTGTGTTGTCATATATTTTCCTCACAGCAGCCCATGGGAAGTGTGTGAAGATCAGTCAAATTCTTTCTTTATAGAGGAGGAAAATGTGGAGAAATTAAATGGTTTTCGTAAGGCCACATTGTTAATGAGTGGCAGAGCAGTAATCACATCCCAGGCCTCTTAATTCTGAGTCTCGTGCTCCAGCCCTCCGTCATCTCCTGTGCTCCCTGTCCTGTTGCTGCTGCCCAGCTCATGGAGCTGACCCTTTGCTTTGGACTACTTAGTTTGCCAGAGGTAGACCCTCTTCCCAGAGGTGCAGGGGCAGTGGAGGAGAGACACAGGGTGTGCCCACCTATCGAGGTCAAGGACACAGTACACAGTGAGGAGTTAGGAGAACAGTGCACATTCTGGGGCCTCAGGTCCTCTAAGGACAGTGGAGGGCTGGAGAAGACCCAGAGTACCTCTTTCCACTAGAACCGCAGGCCCATTCCTTTGAGCTTACTTGTGTCAGCTAGCTCCCACCTTGACTGGGGCTGGTTCTGAAGGTGAGCACGAAGCCAGGCACCTCTCTAAAGAGACCCTTCCCATGTTGTCAGTACTCCCTGCCTTCCAGCCTATACCTCCCCCACCCTCAGACCCATGGCTCTGCTCCCCTGTAGAGCACTTTGGTCGTCCATAGGGCCTCATCTCCTGTGCTCCCACCCCACCCAGCCCAGATCCTAGACTCTGTTGTGCCTCCCAGTTGAGCAAGTCTGAGTGGGGACCCAGTCCTTCACAGCCATCTCAGCCCCACCTGTCCCAGGCACTCTGTGCTCCACAGGCAGCTGGGGACTCTCAGGAGCTGCCACCTGGTACTCAGCCAGACCCCTGAGGAATGGCCCTGCCTCCCAGAGTCCAGGCTGAGAAGAGCCTTCCAGAAAACATCGTTATGCTCAGTAGAACCTTTCTGCACAGGAAGTTGGGTATTGGTGTGATTTTGAAAGAGTTCCAGAGAGTAATGTTGTGTACCCTTTGTTTGAAACCTCATCCAAGCTGTGGTCTAACTATCGTCCATTAAAAAATACAGAGTACATTGTAGGAGTTTCAAAGTCAGGAAAACTGGGTTCTGATATCATCAGCTTTGTCATTAACTATTGGTGTGATCTTGAGCAAGCTAAATCCCTCTAGGCTCCTCCTCTCTTCTCTGCATGAACATTTCTTTTAAGCTCATAGCTTAAGAAATGTTTGTCCCTTTACAAATTAGTATCCTTCTTTCCATTGAGATCATGGTACCCTTTTCCCAAGGCCGAAGGGGAAGTTTAGGGTTAGGTTTTGTGTACAAATATATCTTAGTCTACAAATTCTGCTTCACTTATTTCCCTTAAGTAGTGGTTCTGTGGTACTTGTTCCTCTTATTATAAGCTGCCACAGTTATTATTGTTACTCTTTTTTACACTGAGAATAGAAATAACAGCCTGCACTGTTTACCTCACAGTATTATTAGAGCACAAATGAGGAATCATTAAAGTACTCTGACTATGGATACATGTTATCATTTCTGTTGTTGATGACAATGAAGTTATACAGGTGTATCTCGAGTTAGTTTCCTCATTAGACTTTCCATAAAGATGGAGAAAAACTAAAGAAAAAAAGGTAATTATATGATGTGATGCATGTGTCAACTAACCTTATTGTAGTAATCATTTCACAATATATATGTGTGTGTGTGTATATATATATATCTCGAATCATTACGTTGTGCATTTCAAACTTACAGAATGTTATATGTCAATTATATTTCAGTAAAGCTGGGGAAAAAAAAGAAACAAACAAACAAAAAAGATGGAGAAAAACTGGTCTTCACCCAATAATCTTTTTTAACTTTTGATATAGTAAAAGTTAACTCCCCCAACCCTCACTTCTTAAATGATCACAATGTTGGGGTTCACTTCCTGTCCTATCATTTTAACCTGAATTATTATTTAAGCCCTGAGACAGGAGCAGGTAGTAGATCTGACACCTTTGGGAAGCGGCACTTAGAGTTATCCAGCTCTCAAGGAGAGAGGTGGGCCATTGTAACTGAGAAGGATGTAACCCAGAGGGAGTAGAACCCTCTAATTGTGATGGACCTGAGTGCTTTCCTAATGTCATAAGAATAGGTGGAAGATAGAAATTAATCACTGCAAACCTGAATTTAGCCTAGGCTGGGGTGACAGACCTGGTCGTCAGCCTAGCCACCGCCCTTTGCTGGGCCTTAGCTGCCCATCTAGAAAAGGAGAAGACTGGCCTGGGTGCTTTCTGAGGGAGTTCTCCCAGCTTTCGGTTCCGTGGCCCTTCCCAGGGCCCTGAGGTCATCCCTGCTTATCCCGGAATCAGCCCGCTTGAGCTGCAGGGACCGTCCTTGTGTTTTGCAGGTGCTTGTCCCAGAGATGGCAGCGTGGAGGCAATGCATCCAACTCCTGCACCATTCTCTCCCTGCTGGGAGCCCCCTGTGCCTTCATGGGCTCTCTGGCCCCTGGCCACGCTGCTGAGTGAGTTGAGGAGGGAGCAGGGGAGGCCTGCCAGCAGGGTGGGGGGAGAAGGAAGTCTTAACCCTGGGCGGGTGGGCTATATAAGAAATGGTTGTGGCCACCAGAAATGGGTGGGAGGTGGCGGAGACGAGAGCCAGCATCCCAGGCCCTCCCTGGTGTGGTTTATCTGCTGCTCAGGTGTTAATGCTCGTCCTGTTAAAAGGTTTCACTTCCACAGCCTGTTTCCTTGGCCACTCCCTGGAGCCTGCTGCAGCTTCCTCACCTTCTTCCTTGCTTCCAACAGACTCTGTGGTGGATGTGACTTTGCCCTTCTTGAGTCCCTCGTCCTGGCTGTGCTTGAGGCGGAAGGCAGTTAGTGACATACTGTATCTGCTCTCCCTCAGGGATGTCCAGCATCCATGATCCGAGAGTTCAGGCCTGCAGTTTCTTTCCCAGTTGAGGGGGCAGGGCCAGTGCTGATGTCCCCATTATTCCTGAAGCAGCAAAAACACCCTGGCCAAGGACATGTACTCAAACCGGGCCCAGACCCATGCCTCCCAGCTCACCGGCTCTGAGGCTGCAGCTTTTAAGTGGCCAATACGCTTTTTCCATGTTGGCTGCTGCAGGAACCCAAGAGCCCTTTGACCCCACGTTGGCTGCCTCAGGGACCCAAGAGCCCTTTGACCCCAACTCAGCACGCGCTTATCAGGAGGTGAGGTCCACACTTTGCCCACTGTGGGACTGAGGCAGGCTGCCAGGTTGCTGGCCTGTGAAGCACAGCCCTTTGAACCCTAGTCTGAGGGGGCCTGCTGCCAGAGTCCAGCCCCCTGAGCTGCATCCAGATGACCTTCCTTGATGAACTGGTACTAAGCGAATCTAGGGACGAGAGCCTGCCCTATGAGATGGAACAGAGAGACCTGGAGCCAGCAGCTGGTTGCTTGTTAACCTTTTTCAGCAGCTGCCTTTCCTCCCAACTAGAAGCAAGATTGGCTATTAAGGTAGTGGGCCCACCTTGATGTAATAATCATGCCGATGGGTGGCCGTTCCAAATTCTCCCCATGACAAACATTCAATAAGCACCTGCCATGTACTGGGCATTGTGGGTGCAAAAAGTTATTTGGCATACCAAACCGTATTTTCTACGCTGTGGGAAAGCTACTATTTAAGGGATTCTTGAGGTGTAAGACAAAGACAGATGTCCTGACTTGTGTGTGTGTGTGTGTGAGAGAGTGAGTGACATACCGTTGAGTCAGCTCCTATCCCTGGAGACTCTTAGTGGTGCCCACTATGTCCTGCCCTCAACAGCCCTGCTCAGCTCCTGCAGACTCCTGCCTACGGCTTCTTTCATGGAGTCAGTCCACTTCATATTTGGTCTTCCCCTTTTCCTGCTGCCTTCTATTTTTCCCAGCATTATTGTCTTTTCACTTTTATACAAATCTATATTGCCCAGCTATGGCGTTGCCATAAGTGGGGTCCAGCCATAGTGAGAAAAGCCAGGATGATGTTTGGATGACTGGCATAAGTGCCAGCTCTTGGGCACAAGATGGCTGTTTCCAGAGATGGCCAGGAGGGGCGGGGCCGGCCTCCTTGTTCTGCGGGTGCAGTCTTCCTGCACCCTGCCCACTGTGATTGGAGGGATCCTCAGCAAGAGTCCTGAACCAGGCCCCTACTGAGAGGCATCAGGCACTGGGATCCAGCTCACTGCCTTGGAGGGTCTGCCACCCAGGAGAGGAGGGGCCAGTGAGCAGGCCCACCAAGGCAGCAAGATGCTCCTAGGCATCACGGAGGCAGGTGTAGAACGAGGGGACTCATGTTAGGACTGGAAGGGACTTCAGAGAGAAGAGTGCCAAGGGATGAGCGTGCAGAAGGCAGCTGGGGGACAAAGTATCACCTTGGTAATTATTAATTCTGCCTTGGCTTTGCATGAAACCAGGTCACAGTGACTTCACCTGCTTGTTTCAAACAGGGTACATGTTCTAGGCCCCAGAGCTACCCCAGCTAGCTTTATGAACATGAGCAAATCCTTTCCAGCTTGAGTCAAACTGAAAGACAGTGTCAGGGTTTGAGTTTGTTTCAGTCAGGACCTAAAAGAATGTCCCTTAGTGTCTTTCTTGCCAGCCTATGCATTCCTGCCTCTCCTGCCTCCTTGCACAGCCAGTGATTTCCAGCCCCCTCCTCGCCCCTCCTGCTTGTACCCTGGGTCCCTAGTGGCCTTGCCAGCTACTTTCCGGTGCCCAAAACTTTGTCGAACTATGCCACCCCCGGGTTACTCCACCCTGGCAGTTTTGTCCTGGATGACCTCCGTCGCTATTCCGTGGACCTACGCTACACGGTCTCTCAGACCACGGGCTCTGTCCCCATCTCCACAGTCATCATCAATGAGGCCAGTGGTAGCCGCACCATCCTACATGCCAACAGGTTTGTACACCTGTCTGCACGTTGCCAGCTGCGGCCGCCTTTGCTGAACCCCCAGGACAGGACTCTTCTCTCAGAAGTGGGGTGCTCAGCACCCACGTGATCCAGCACCTTTCTCTACCCCTGAGGAAGGTCCAGGCCACTTATAGCCTCTAATTTGTGTTTCCTTGCCCCTCCCTTGGCTCGGGCTCCACCCCAAGTTTCCTGGTGGCTGACTTCAGGAAACGGGGTGTGGACGTGTCTCAGGTGGCCTGGCAGAGCAGGGGAGAGACCCCGTGCTCTTGCTGCATCGTCAACAACTCCAGTGGCTCCCGTACCATTGTGCTCTATGACACGTAAGGCCCCCTGGCCTCACCCTGCCACACCCACCAATCAGTTCCCTTACTTGCCACCATGGGCATCCCAATTGCCTACTCTCTGTGGCCCCTCTCTTTATATCAGAAATTGTCCCTATGCCAAACTGCTCAGTGATTGCTGAATTGTTTTCAATTAGGGGAGAAGTGAGGTGGGAAGGGGTGGGCTTTGCTCTGCCTGGCAACTTGGCCTTCAGCATCAAGGCGGGCCTGTACAAAATGTAATTTATGATGTGATTCTTCCATAATTAGTCAATCAGCAGCCTGGGTGTGGGTGTAGGGAAATTGTTCTGAGGATAGAGGGATGGGGGATGTGATTCAAACCATCTTAAGCCCTGAAGGGGGCCCAGTGGCATTTCCAGGGTCAGCCCCAGAGTTGCCAGCCTGCAGCATGGCACCAAGGAGCTGGGGTTTAGGGTGTTCAAAAGATAAGCTGCCGCAGAGGTCCCAGCATAATGAAGGCAGACCAAACGCCACACAGACAGAAGGGGAACACTGGCTCAGCAGATCAGGGTCATCTGATGTGGCACTAACCTGAGGAGAGGGAAATCCTTTTAGGGTCCGAGCTCCTTAGGAGAGGCCCTGTGGGAGCAGACCCTTCTCATCTTCCCAATTCTTGCCTGAAGAATCTCAGAGGTTTGGTTTCCTAAGAACTCAGGTGTGCCAGGTACTATATCAGAGTTGAAATGGTCCAAACTCAGCTGCTCTTGGGTTCAGGCCATCCCTACTGCCCAGCATGACCACTGAACCTGGGGGAGAGGGACAGTCATCTGCGGACAAGCTTATGGCCAATGATCCCTGGACTATGTCCCAATGAATGAGTGGGTGGGCATACATGCTAGTGGCAACCTTCGCATTGGGCAAAATCCTAGTTATCTGCCCATTAAGCAACAACCTGTAGCGACTTTGATCAAGGACACAACATGGGTATTCACAGAAAGGGAGGGAGAGGAGCAATGAGATGTTTATTGCCTACTGGCCTCAGTCCAAGCATATCCACACATATTACCTCCAAGTACAACAGGCCTGTGAGGCTGGGGGTTTTGGCCCCATTTACCAGTGGGGAAAGCAGCCTGAGAAAGGCCCAGGTCACACAGCTAGTTAAGCAGGTGAAGGATTCACTAACAGAATACAGAGGGGAGAACATCTGCCGTGTTTAGGTCTCTGGCCAAGGAGGGTCAAGGCGGACCTTTTTTTGGTCTCCACCATAAATGAGCCAAACATAAACTTGTCCTCAAGCATCAACCTTAACCTCTGGGTTGCAACACATAGCTGTCAAACTCAGGACAGTGGTGCTGTCACCACTGGGGTGCCAGAAGTGAGTGGGACCAGACCTGAGCTCCAGGCAGAGCAGCCATGACCTTTGTAGTTTCCCAGGGCACTGCATGCTGGGAGAGGTGTGTGTGCGCGCACGCGCACGTCCGTGCTGGCAAGGAGAACTCTGGGAATTGTAGTCTTTGATGTTCTTAGGGCATTCCGGGAGATGCGGTCTCCACGGCACACAGTCCTGGCCCCTTGGCACATGCTGCAGTTTTGTTTGCTCTTAGATACTATCACATCCTCAAATATAGGTGGGAGCACCCTAGCAAACTACCTCTATTTCCCTGTCTGGATGAAGCCAAACGGGGCAAGGAATAGTTGTGCGTTTAGCCTGGGACAGGGTCTGTCCTGGAGCTGAGCCTCAGAAGCTTATGCTGTAGATCCAGCCTCCTGCCATGCTGCAGACAATGCCAGGCATAGGGGCCCCAGCAGCCCATCGGAGATCCTAGCCCTGGCCAACTTCACCATGCCCCTTCTTCTCTGTCCTTCTACCCTGTGACTCAGGAACCTGCCAGATGTGTCTGCTATGGACTTTGAGAAGGTTGATCTGAACCGGTTCAAGTGGATCCACATTGAGGCAAGCCCCGCCCTACCTGTATTTGGAGGGGCTCAAGCTGCCAGCCCCTCCTCGTGTTTTGCCTCCTTGGTTTCTTTGAGCCATGAAGTACCTTAGAGATCAATGACTCAACAACCCCTCTCATCCTTTCTCTATCCTTCCTTAAGTTTTCAGGTAGGAAACTAAGACCCACAAAGACAGGGTGACTTACTCTAGATTGTATAGCAGAATGTAGGCACTGGAAGCAGGATGCTGGATCCAGGCAAAGTGCTCTCTGTGTTACAGGCTGCCTCACCTCCTCCAGACTCCAGCAGGAGCCTAGCCGCAGGAGGCCTGACCCATTACCTCTGGGGAAGCAGGAATGGGAGACCTGACTCAGCTCCCAAATAAAGGGAACAAGAATCTTCATTGCAAGAGAAGTTTTAGAGTCTGGGTGGGAGGAAACCCCAAAAAGTCCTGAGTTCTAATCCTTGCCTTGTCATTTAACTTATTATAGGTACTTAGGAAAAATCTCTTACTTTTTAGTCTTCTCCACTGTGAAATGAGTCAGGGGCTGGCTGATAAAGTCTGCAAGGTCCACGACAGCTCTAGAATTTGAGACCGAGGAGGGGGTTCCAGCCCAGCCGCCCTGGGTCCCTCTCCCCCTTCCCCCAGAGTCCCAGCAGGGAGGGAAGAATGAGCCAGATGGCTGGGCAGTGCCCAGCTGGTCCTAAGCTGCCCTGCCCTGCCTCAGGGCCGGAACGCATCGGAGCAGGTGAAGATGCTGCAGCGGATAGAACAGCACAATGCCAGACAGCCTCCAGGGCAGAATATCCGGGTGTCTGTGGAGGTGGAGAAGACCCGAGAGGAGCTGTTCCAGCTATTTGGCTATGGAGACGTGGTGAGTACTCCATGCAGCTTCTCCTTGCCATATCCAGCTCTTTTGATTCTTAAAAAGGAGCCTGAGCATTCCCTTGGCCCGCCTACCACACCTGAAATGGCTATTCATGGCTTGGTAGTGTTGGCAGGAGGTGGGCAAAGCAAATAGGCTGGACCTCAGCTTTGGGCTTTGGCACAGACCTCTGCAATGACCAAGAAGAATTTTTCTACCTTAGTGGGTGCATAGGTCTGAGGGTGGCCAGAGGGCTTGGAAAGGGTCAAGACAGCCAGCCACAGGGCATCTCCTGCATAGAAGCATCTCCTCCCTGACCCTCCTCAGTCTTCTCTGTCACATGAGAGGATGGGACTGTTTCTGAGGTGTCCTCCAACTCTGGGTGGGTGGCAGGTCATGGGTGCCACTAGCGGGTAAAAGAGGATGGGAAGGCGACTTGCACAAGATGAATTTGGGCAGGGCTGGATGTAAAAGGAATTGGGTAATAATCCTAGCATAGTAGATGAAAGCTGGTTGGTCCTCAACTCCGACCGCATGTTAAAATAGTTGGATGCCTGAGCCCCATCCTTGTTGTTATTTGATTGGTAGGGGTGGAGCCTGGGCCGAAGTATTTTTTTTTAACAGAACTCTGTCTGGTGATTCAAACATGTAGCTGGTGTTGAGGAGGCTTTTGAGCCCCTACCCCTTTGTTTTTAAGATGAAGAAACCAGACCTAGAGGGCATAGTTGTGTGAGGAAAACAAACAAAACAAAAATGCTCCTGAATGCTGGAGGCTTGGCTATGGGGGATCTCACCCCAAGATGGCGCTCAAGGCTCGCTTTGGGTTTTTAATTGTGAGGAACCTCATTGATCTTAGAACGAATAGACCAGGGTTGTGTGTCACAATTTACAGGGCCCTATTCTGACATATCTTGAGCAAGTATGAAACTGTGTTTCTTTGAGGCAGTGAGATGCTCTGTTGGGGATTTAGGTGGCTATGTGGAGCAAGGGGGTTATAATGTGATGGCAACGCTAGGCTGATAGTAGTGAGTGGCTGAGCTAGGAGTAGAGTTAAGGTGATGGTCAGCCTCTCTTTCACTGCCCACAGGTGTTTGTCAGCAAAGATGTGGCCAAGCACTTTGGGTTCCGGTCAGCGGCAGAGGCCCTGAAGGGCTTGTACAGTCGTGTGAGGAAAGGGTGAGCTGGGGGAGGCCAGGAAGAGGCCTTGGGTGTGGGGAGTGGGTGTGCCTGGACTCCAGGGGCTGCCCTGGGGAGGGGGAATGAGGCTGGGGGCCAGGGGTGGGCTAGCACCCAGCTGAATGGAGAGTCTTGCAGGGCCACGCTTGTCTGCGCCTGGGCTGAGGAGGGCGCCGATGCCCTGGGCCCTGACGGACGGCTGCTCCACTCGGATGCTTTCCCACCTCCCCGGGTGGTGGATACTCTAGGGGCGGGAGACACCTTCAACGCCTCCGTCATCTTCAGCCTGTCCCAGGGTGAGTACCTCAGCAGGAGGCTCAAGACTGGGGTCCAGCCTTGCCCAGAAGACCAGGCCGATCCAGCTACTCTCCCTCCCTCCAGGGAAGAGCATGCAGGAGGCACTGAGGTTTGGCTGCCAGGTGGCCGGCAAGAAGTGTGGCCTGCAGGGCTTCGATGGCATCGTGTGAGTGCCCTGTGGCAGGAGGCCCACATTACCGGTCTTCCCCGCTCTGTCCAGCCCGCTCTTGGGCAGATGCAGGCCACGGGCGGGCCCTGCCTATGTCCTGGCCTCCCGTATTGCGGAGCTGCAGAGCAAATAAATCTCCTTCCCCAGAGCCTGCTTCCTTCTGGCAGTCTGTCTGTCCTTGATGTCCAAACAGCTCGGGCCAGGGCTGCCGGGGGGCTTTGATGCTACAGTCCTTTGCCCTTTTTCTCCATTCCCCCAGTTCACCTCCCCACCCCCACCCCAAGTCCAGAGGAGGGGCTGCCTAGACCAGAGCAAAGTGTCCCAAGCTTGTCGCCATCTGTGCCCGTGGTGATGGAGGCTCCGTTCAAGGATGGTAGTGACCGAGAGCCTTTCTGACTGGGGAGGATACTAACTCGTTGCACCCCAGGGAACCTTTCAAATAACCACAAGTCATGAGAAAAGCTCCTCTGGGCCCCTGTACTGCCACAAGACTCCAGTCCTGGGGCCCCAGGAGTGGCCCAGGCTGAGCCCACTTGAGAGCAGGGACAAGGAGCCTACTATTTTGTGGTTTGGTGGGGCCTTTGCAGTCCAAAAAATATCTCCCCAGTGACTGCCCCAAAGCCTGAAAGCCTCACCCTTGGAGCTGTCTTGTAGTTAAGGTGATGCTTCAGCCACAAATGTGACCCCAGACACAGATCGTTGCTAGCCCTGGGGGAGATCAGGGCTGAGGGCATATTGGAGTTAGCCAGTTCCCACAGGGGAGTTAGGGCAGGGTGCGTGAGGCAACAAAATGTGATAAAGAGCATGGGCTTTGGAGTCAGACCTGAACTCAAATCTGCTTCTTAATTAGCTGTGTCACCTTGGGTACAGTACTGAACTCAAGTGTCCTCAATTTCCTCATCTGTCAAATGAAACTAATTATGTCTGGTCATAGAATTATTGTGAGGATAAGATCAGACAATATATAAAATTCCCAGCATGATGTTGGTGTGTGTAAGGCTCTCAATAAATGGTAGTTATTGTTAATATTATGGCGGGGCGGGGGGAGTACAGGTGTTGGGGAAGATCTGCCCTGACCTGCAGGGGGCACTGGGTGTCTGAATACTAGGTGAGGGGGGAACCGGACCGTTTGGGCCCCAGAGAGAGGCTGAGCTCTCTTCCTGGGTTGTCTGCAGCTGGCTATGGCCTAGTGCTATACTCTGCTGTGTCTCAGCATCATCTGGGAACACTGAGAAAGCTGAATCCCTGCTCCTGCAAGAGGCCGGTCCAGTCTCCAACCCCCGCATCCCTGAGGTCTGGGCAGGCTGGACCAGTAGATAGATGGTCCAGGGAAATGAGTTCATTCAGTTCTTTATTGGTCGCCTGGGTCCTAAAGCTTTATTGGTTGGTTGTCTAGGTCTTCTCAACTTAAAGTCTCCCTGCACTGCACAGGAAGACCTGCCACCCGCTGGGGCCAGAAAGGGGACATAGAGGTGGTCCTTGTCCCAACATACATATCCACCCTTCGGGGCTATGTTCTGGCACTGAGACTTCTAGGAGTACAAACCTGTATCCTCAACATTTATATCTCATCATTCGCCATTTGAATAGCATGAACCTCAAACCCGTTTGGGATGTTGTTAAACTCCAGTGTTTCCCCTGGAAGCTCTTTGGCTTCCTCTCTAGTGTCCCTAGCCTCTGCCTGTGCCCCAGCCTCCCCTCCAGGGCCTGGGGCTTCTCCTCCAGCCTCTGCCTGTCCCCCAGCCTCCCCTCCAGGGCCTGGGGCTTCTCCTCCAGCCTCTGCCTGTCCCCCAGCCTCCCCTCCAGGGCCTGGGGCTTCTCCTCCAGCCTCTGCCTGTCCCACCCCAGCCTCCCTCCAGGGGCGCAGGCTTCTTCTCCAGCCTCTGCCTGTCCCCCAGCCTCCCCTCCAGGGCCTGGGGCTTCTCCTCCAGCCTCTGCCTGTGCCTCAGCCTCCTGTACAGGCTCCAAGGACTCCCTTCCGGCCTCCACTTGTCCCCCAGCTTCTTCTTTGAGGGCCAGAGCTTCCTGTGTTTCTTGTCTTGGTGAGCTTTTAGCGAACAGGGACTGCCTCCCAACATCTTGTAGCTCCAGGGGCTGTCCCGGGAAGTTGATGAGCTCTGCAGGGGTCATGAGCCCATCCCCATTCAGGTCCTGGGTCTCAAGCACTTTGTCCACTATCAGGATCACCTGTGGAAGCACACAGTGGTTGTGGGGTCTACAGTGATCAGAGATGTTTCCAGGAGCCCTGGCCCTCCCAACACCACCACCGACGTCATACCCCCCCGCCTTGCTTCCCCCCCAACTTCCCATCCTTGTCATGCAGGCTTTGAGCATTCCTGGGGATTCACTAAAAGAGTGATGATGAAAAAAAAAACAAAGCCCCAATGCCTCATGGGAGAAGAGACCCCATCCAGCAGGGCTTACCGGGTTGGTGGTGGGAGAATCAGTAGCTCCAGGGGCCAGAGCTGCTGTCAACATAGATAACAGCTCCAGGCCATCCAGCTGTCCACTCTGGTCATAGTCATGGAGGGCAAAGAGGTAGAGGAGAACTAGGGAAAAGAAACTGGATCAGAAGTCGTGTTGTGGGCAGATAGAAGAGACAGGAGACAATGGGACAGCCCAGGGTCAGTCCCAGCTCTGGCTTCCCTGAGCCTCCCATCCCCTGGCCCCGTCAACCCAGCCCCTCACCCTGCTCCCGGCTCATGTGCTCTGGCTCCTCTTCCATCCTCTCTAGTCCCTTTAGGTAACTCTGTAGAAGTCTGACAGAAAAGTGGAAAATCAGCTCACAAGAGGCCAGTCTGCAGCCGCAGGCCTAGTCCTCAAACCCCCAGCCCAGCCTTCTCACCGGAGCTGCTCCTGGCCTGGCTGGAAGGGGTTGGGTAAGGGCTGCTGCTGCATTTCAGGGTCCAGCCTGGAGGAGGGAGGAGAGGATTAGCCTTGCAAAGAGCCTCCCGGAGGGCCCTGCCTCCAGTCTTCCACCCCAAAGCTCCTGGCAGTTCTCTCCCCAGACCCAAAGGGAGTTGTTTCCCCAAGTTCCCAAAAACCTTGTGGGGAGGAGGCCCTTCTAGTCTCCTCAGAGGCAGAACCTTATTCTCTCAGACTCTGGGTTTGCAGATTCTTAACTTAGATGGTAAGTGAAAAGCCCCATAAAACATCTGGGTAGACAGAGGCCAGACAAAGCCACACCTAGTAGACACAAGTTGGCAACCCAAGAAACAATGCAGTGGTGGACAGGACAATGTGGATCGTGGCAACCCTTCTACTTTGATGCTGAGACCAAGAGGCAGGTCTCTGGCTGAGCCAGTGGCACTACTCAGTTTTATGCAGACCCGTTTTACTCCATAACACAAAATGGACTCTTTGTTTCCCTCCAAGTTGAAGGCATATATGTTGGTTTTGGAGTTTCAATCTGCTCAGGGTCTCTTAGTCAGTCTTAAGTTCAAGATTTGCTCCCAGTTCCGGACAAAGCCCAAGTCAATCCAGACCTGTGACTCCAAAGAGCTGGCAGGAGCTGCTACCGGAACTGTTGTCACTGCTGCCAACCCTTGCTGCTGTTCCTGTATCTGTCCCCTGCCCCGCCCAACATACACACTGCATAGGTACAAGAAGGGTATTCAAATAAAAATAGACGTGATTTGTTAACGAGCTCTGTTTCTTTGGGGTTCCCGCTATAAGGTCTTGGTAAGAGGACTGCAGCCCCCTCCCTGGCCCACAGCTTCATCCCTGTGCTTCACACCTCATTGGAACTGAGATCCTGGCTCCAAATGAGTCCAGCAGACATGTATTGCAGACCCACTTTGCGCTGGGCATTCTCACAGGCACAAGGCAGAGGGGGAAGTGGGTGCGGAGGGATATAGAGGCCTCTTGCCTCACAGAGACACCCTCAGATTCTCCAAGGCTCCCCCTGCTCCTGGTCCTTGACCCTGCCCTCGGGATCTCATTACCTCAGGACTCCATCCTTGGGAGCGGCCAGACTCAGAGGCAGCAGCAGCAGCACTGA
>NW_024349800.1:49572273-49695207 GCF_902729225.1 Pteropus medius | reverse complement strand
CCCCTTGCCCCGCCAGCCCCCCAGGTGCTCAGAGAAGTACAGTTTAAGTGCATTGGATCCAGTTTAGTCCACTCGCTTTACAGATGGAAATGAGCTCAAAGAGGTTAAGAAAAAGGCCAAATTAGAAATGCAGAAAGTCATAAAAAGACCAAGACTTAAATAGAGAGGCAGATTGTCAGTTTGTATTTATTAAAAACACCCAAGAACAAATTAAGAGAGGCTCAGACTCCTTGAAATAGGTTTAAACTCACGTAGGGATTGAAAACACAACAAACCAGGGTCAAAGCAACAGCAGCCCCAAGAACTGCTACTTACTACAGTTAGGAAATTGGGTCCCAATGTGAAGGAAGTAAGAAAAACTTCCCCTTACGCCTACACAATCATTTGATGATATGAAAACAGTCAAACAGAGAGGATCGATCAAAAGCATAGAGCACGAAACTTTCTGATGAGTCCCTCAGGGGTGTTCCTGAGGAAGCAGACGCCCACTAAAGCTGAGGCCTGAGACCCCACGCTCATCGCTAGGAAGACAAATCATCAGGTGCTCGGTTTAGGCAGAGGGTGAGGAACTCTCTGAAACAGTGCCCTCCACTCTGGCTGGTGTTCAATTTTCCTAGAGAAAGGTTCATATCTTTCAGCAGATTCTCAAAGAGTTCCATGACCCCGACAAGGTTCCGAACTATTGCAAGGGTGGACGTCAGCTTCCTAAGAGATGCGGGAAAGAGCAGGCGAGCATCTGGTTAACAGGAAGATATGTGATGTGGGAGCCTGGCTGTAGCCGTGCCAGCAGAACTGCCCTGAGGCAGCAGCAGCAAACATGGAAGCTCACAAAAGGCGAAGCTACCGAGAGTCCTAGAAACTGTTTTCAGTTTTCTATGCATACGTTAATCCCGAAGGATATGGTCTGCGTAGTTAGTCCAAACTCCCCAGTGGTCAAACGGGTGCTGAAACCACAGCTGCTTCAAAGGTGTTCACAAACACTGGCTGGCAACGCAGGTCCTTGGGCTTTAGTTGTTGCACCCAGGAGAGAAAACCTTGGGCTGGTGAATGGGAGGCAGCTGGAACCGAGATCTCCATAGCAAGTGGGGACCCTCAGAGGTTCCACCACAGTGGGCACCCCTCATTGAAAAGATGGACTGGTCTGGTAGTATACGAATAGATGTCCCAGTGAAAGTAAGTCCAAAAATAGAAAGTATTTTTCTATTTGGTAAATTTTTCTATTGGATAAAAATAGAAAGTATTTTTTCAAATGCAATGAGTTGGCAAGGAAGTAAGAAATTCTCTTGGAGTACAAAAGCACAGTGAAGCCTGTAATCCCGGGGGAAAAGTCAGCTTGACGTCAGCTTCTGCCTTAAGAGTATCTGCCAAACCAAACCCCAGGTGAACTTAAGCTACCGGTTTGAGCGCTTTGTGCAATAGAGGAGACCAGAGATAAAGCTTGGACCCATCCAATGTGAGGAGACTAATAGGGAGATTACCTGTGTAAAGCTGGGGTTCAAATTGCTCAACTCTCAATCTAAGGGTGAACAAAAAGTAAATTTGCCTGAAGAAGGGCAGCACAGAGTCTTACTTATTTTGACTTTGGCACAGGGTAGAAGGGAGAAAAATATATTCCTTTGAAGAGGAATTTCCCACTTAATTGGCCAACATTTCTAATCAGTTCTTTTTTTTTTCTGCTTCTGTAAATATACTTGCTACATAGTACAAAGATCTCGGGGTCAACTGAGAACTCACCCTCCCCTTAAGATATATTGCTTTTAGTGTTTAGACAGATGTATCCCCTCTCTTTAAGATGTATCGCTTTGGTGCTAGTTAGAAAAGATGTATTGCTTTAGTGCTTGTTAGAAAATCTCATGCTCTGTAACTGCCTGTAGCCCATAGCAATTTCAGGGGTCTGTAAATCAGCCCATGCCAACTGTAACAACGTGGGTATAATAGTGAAATTGCCCCTAAGCTCAAGGCCCAGATTTTCAGAGCACTAGCTCTTCTGGGACCACCGGTGTCATAAAACAGTTCCCTTCCTCTCTGGGTTACTGCTTGGATTTTCGCTGGTCTGATTTTTGGAGCTTTTGGGATTTTTCCATAACACCTTGAGAATTTGTAACAAGTCTGGTCTCATGTGGATTCAAGGCCTGAATTAATGCTACCTCTGTGGTTCAAAAACCTAAAGCAGATCATTTATTTTGAAGTGGTACCTCGTTCATAGTACCCCTAGTTGACCGACAGAAGAAAATATACACCTTGTTGGGAGGAACACAACTCCAATCCATGCTCAGAGAAGTTCCATAGGTAAAGTTCAAGGAGCATGAATTCACAACCAAAAAGTCATAAACGCCCAAGGAAATAAGACACTGTGAATAGCAGCCAGCTAAACAATAGCAGGCAAAGCCATACTCACAAAAACTGAAGAGAGTAGAATTATCACACAGAGAACATAAAGAATATTTAATGTGTTTTAAAGAGAAATTTGCAACTATGAGAAGGAGTTAAGAGCATAAAAATGATCAAATAGATTTGAAGACCAAATATATACAAATATAAAGAAAAGATCGATTTAAAAAATGCAATGAATTACAGTTCAAAAACAAGGTTGAAACTAATGTACAATGAAAAGTTACAACAGCAGTAACCTCTGGGAAGAAGAGATGGGAAAGAAGTCAGGAAGGAATACAATTAGGAGCGGACCAGTGTCAGGCCTCCAGGGCGCTAGCATATTCTGTGTCTGGACCTAGGTGCTGGTTGCTTGGGCATGCTCACTTGGAGATCAGTCTATTTTATTGGCACTTTGTACACACATGTATTATACTCCAATAAAAAAGTTTAAGGATGAGAAACATAAAAATAAATGCAATGAGTAAAATATATTAGACATAGATGATTTGAGAATTAATAAATTGGAAAATAGATCTGAATAAATTATCCAGTTTGTGGGGAAGGAACGAGCTTTCTTCCACCCTCAAGGTTCTTTCGGCTGGTCTAATAATCAAATAGACATGAGACAGATTAGCAAGAGAAAATAACCAAATTTAATACATATATATGTATGGAAACCTCACATACATGAGAGAGTCAGAGACCCCACAAGCACAGAGGTTCAGAGGTAGAAAGGGGAACTGAGGGATATAAAACATCTTAAACTAGGGAGGTGGTAAGGTGCCTTAGGGGCTTCAGAGGATTTCTGCAGGAGGATAAGAAGAACAAACAATCAGTAAATAGAAGTTTGTCCTGCCCTGCAGACAAGTCAAAAGAGATTATCTCGACAATCTCTCATCAAAGGCAAGGCCCCTAAGTCATATTCTTCCAAGTAGTCAAAGGAGGGGCAAAAGTTTCTCCTGAGCTCGAAGCTAAAGTTGCTCTTAGCTCTAAACAATCCATGAGCCACAGAAGCACATCTTGGGTGACTAGTTCTGAACCCCCACAACTTCACGGAATCAAAGACAGGAAAAAAAAGGTTAAGTGGCATGGAGGATAGAAGAGATAATAGAGATAGAAGTAGTACTTGAAGAAATAACAGTTGAGATTTTTCTAGTATGTTGCAAAACACTACTATTCCAATCCATGAAGTCCAACAATCCCAGGCAGATTAAATAAACAGAAATCCACACCTGGAGCTTTTGTGAAACTAGAGAACAAGAAAAAGAGATGATCTTAAAGCAGTCAGAAAGAAAAGGCAAATTACCTATAAGGAAGAGTAGACTGACAGTTGATTTTCAACAGCAACAGTGATGCCAGAATACAGTAATATTGTATTTTAATATGTTGAGAAGTATGTGGGTGGGGGGGATTGCTACTCTAGAATTCTATTCTCAGCAAAATGCTCTTTCATGAATGAGGCAGAACAACAATAATTTTAGATAAACAACAAATCTTAAGGATACAAATTTTAAGGATAACCACTAAAAGCAGAAATGGAATGTATGACAACCAACCAGCACAGAATAAAATGAATGGAATTAAAAAAAAAGAATTTACCACTAACATTCCTTCATTAAAAGAAATTCTAAGGTATCTATTTCAGGAAAAAGAAAATGATCCTATTATGGTCTCAGTGGTTTGAAATGCGAGAAAAAAATAGAAAGTATATGGGAAAATATAAACAAACATAGACTATTAAACTATGATAATTATGTTAATATTTATTGTTAATTATGTTAATATTTATAATTATGGGACAAAAAATGGACTAAACTATAATATTAGACAACAATAAGATATAAAGAAAGAATGGTTGTTTGGGAAGAGAATAGACGTACTGACCAACTTTGTTAAATATGCATATAAAAATTTTAAGGATAACCACTAAAAGAGCAGAAATGGAATGTATGACAACCAACCAGCACAGAATAAAATGAATGGAATTAAAAAAAAAAAAACAATTCGAAGGAAGGCAGGAAAAGAGAAAAGAGACACTAAAAAAATTAAATTAAAAAGGTAGACAAATAGCATAAAATAAGATGGTAAAGATAGATCCAAGTATGTCGGTAATCATAAAAAAATATAAACTCATCATTTAGGAACTAGAGATTATCAAAATACACATAAAACAAAATACTGTTACATGCAATTTTCAAGAGCTTAACCTAAAAATAAAGACAGAAATGTTGAAAGAAAAGAATGGATGAAGGATATATAAAGCAATACTAGACAAAAGAAAACTGGTTTTAGTTTTAATGATGTTTTATTAGTTTTAATGATGTTAGATTAGATTTTAATGATGTTAGATTAGACTTTAAGGTGAAAAGCATTATTATAGATAAGAGTGTCATTACAAAATTCACAAAAGTTTACTCCTCTGGGAAGATATAATAATTCTGAACTTGTGTGTATCTAATCACATAGTCTAAAAAAATCTAAACCAAAATCTAGCATAACACTACGCATTTATTAGAATGGCCAAAATCCAGAACACTAACACCACCGAATGCTAGCAAGGACGTGGAGCAGCAGGAACTCTCATTCTTTGTTGGTGGGAAGGCAAAATGGTACAGCCGTTTTGGAAGACACTTAGAATTTTTTGTACAAAACTAAACATAGTCTAACCACATAATCCAGCAGTTGTGCTCCTTGGTATTTAGCTAAGGGAGTTGAAAACTTATGTCCAAACAAAAACACAGATGTTTATAGCAGCTTTGTTCATAATTACCAAAACTTGGAAACAACCGAGGTGTCCTTCAAAAGGTGGATGCATCAATAAACTGTGGTGCACCCAGACAATGGAATATTATTAAGTTCTAAAAAGTGTATAAGCTACACTTTGATTTATCCAAGCGCACTATTCATGACCTATCAAGCCATGAATAGATGTGGAGGAATCTTAACTGCATATTACTAAGTGAAAGAAGCCCATCTGAAAAGGCTACACACTGTATGATTCCAACTATATGACATTCTGGACAAGGCAAATCTTTGGGGACAGTAAAAAGATCAGTGGTTGCTAGAACCTGGGCTGGGGGTAGAAGGGATAAATAGTTGATGCACAGAAGATTTTAAGACAGTGAAAATATTCTGTGTGATACCATAATGATGGATACATGTCATTATATATTTGTCCAAGCCCATAGACTTTGGGTGACTATGATGTGTTAGTGTAGGTTTACCAGTTCATCATGTACCACTCTGGTGATGGATAATGATAAGGGGGAAGTTATGCATGTGTGGGTATGGGGAGTATATAGGAAATCTCTGTACCTTCCTCTCAATTTTGCTGTGACCCTAAAACTGCTTTAAAGAAAAATAAAATCTTAAAAAAAAAACCTGGCATAACTACAAGGAGAAAAATCTAATCTGCCATTATGATAGAAGAATTTAACATATCTCATTCAGTATCTGAAAGATTAAACAGACTAAAAATTAATAAGAATGTAGAAGATTGAATAAAACAGTCAATAAGCCTGAACTAATAAACAGAGAACCCTATTCAATCATTTAGTAAATATATATTCTTCTCAACACATGTGGAATATTTATAAAAACTGATAAGTAGTATGCCAGAGAGTATGGCTCAACGAATATCAAAAAATTAGTTTCACACTATGTTATTTGAACAAAATGCAATTACGTTAGAAATCAGTGACAAAAAGGATATAAAAATCTCATATATATGGAAATTTAAAAGACATGCTTACATATAGATCAAAGAAGAAAACATAATGGAAATTGTTAAATACTTAGAATTGGATAATCTTGGAAAAATATACTTCAAAACAAGACATATAGCTAAAGTAGTATTGGAGGGAAAATAGATTGACATAAAAGGTTAGAAGAAAGGCTAAAAGTTAATGAGTTAAGCTTCCAACTCAAGAAGTTAGTAAAACAGAATAAACTTAAAGAAATTAAAATAAAGAAAAAAAGAAAAGATAGCAGAGGTGGAAAATATAATAGAGAGGATGGTGTTTCTTTAAAAGGACTAATAAAAATAGACAAATCTCTGACAATTTTCGTTAAGAACAAAGAGAAAAGGCACAAATAAACAATATTAGGAATGATAATGGGGGCATAACTACAGAAATAGAAGGAATTTGAAAAGTTAGTCAATATAACCAATTGCCTAGAAAAAAACAGCAAAACCAGTGGAAAAAGAAATACCAAATTTTAATAGTTCTATAATCATTAAATAAATTGAATCAGTGAGTATTAACCTATATTGTTTGAGGAACTATAAACCTGAACTATTTCTAGAGCAATCTGCAAATGTGTCGTAATTGCCATGAAATCTTGATCCAACAACATCATCCTGGAGATCAAGTAAGGAAGAACACAAATGGAAAAAAAAGTTGTAAAGGTATTTATAGCTATGCTATTGATATTAGTCAAAGAAATGTAAACAACTTGAACATCTAACATTTAGGCAATGACTAAGCAAATCATATCGTATGACAGAAACATTAAACATGATAAATATTGCAAACTCATAAGTTTTAAAGGAAAAAAATGGAGAGATTCAAGTATATCAAAGTTTAAACTTCTGTATCATGAAAGACACCATCAACCAAGTTCCAGGAGACAAATGATAGAGGACCGTGGGGAATGCAACTAGGGTTCAAGGCTACCTGGGTTCTCATTGTTGTGGAGCTCACCACCACCTGGGCCTCAGCTGGGGGTTCAAGACAGAAATCTCCATAGCAACCCATGGAGAGTGACCAGGAGGGCAAGCATCAACAGGGAAGGCAAGTATAAACATAAGTTTGTAGAATAAGGATAAACAGCATTCATTTCTTTAATATTTATTGAGCACCTACTATATATGTGAGGCACTATCTTATAAGGTAATAAAATAAAGTAGAATTACTTACTTTTTTCTTCGTTAAAGCTTGCAAATACATAAGTAGGAAAAGATACAAATGTTAAAACAATGATTAAGAGAAAGTCAGAGAAACACAAAATTGCTAAGGAACAGGTGGCACAGCCCAAAGATTAAGGGTTTGGGTCCTAACTTCAGGCTGCCTAAGTTCAAATCCAAGCTCTGTGACTCACTAGCTGAGTGACTTCTGTGTTTCAGGTTCTCTGTCTGTAACCCCTCATGGTGTGTTGTCAGGGTTAAATGAGACAAGATGTATAAAGCACAATACCTGGTTATACAATAAGGCCTTCTTCCTTCCAGAAGTTTTCCGGGACTGCTTGGCAGTGGCTTCACACATACCCACCATCCTGGTCTCCCCACCTGGACACCCTCAAATTGCTTTCTCCTCCCCATCTGCTTACTGCCAAGATCTAGGCCAACAGGAGGCACTGGAGTAATTTACATCCCTCAGAGCTGTCAAAACCTAGTATTCAGGTTTAATATATCATCCATAGGCAGTTGCCTTTTAAAAGAGGACAAAGAATACCTCTAGTGGTAACACTTCAGACTTAAAGGGGACACACTCATCAGATCTCACTAATCAACTCACTTGTGAGGCCAACTGTGCTGGTTTAAAAACTGGGTTTGCAAATTCTTTGACACTCCTTCCCACAAAAGCTGGAATCTAATTCACCTTCCCTTGTGTATGAGCTGTACTTAGTGACTCACTTCTAAGAAACAGCTGAAATGATGTTGCAAGACTTCCAGGTCTTGGTTAGAAAAGGCCACATAGATTACTGTGGATATGCAGATATGCACCTCTGGAACCCGAGCCACCATGGAAGAAATTTGGTGTTGCTGAAGTCTCCATACTGAAAAGACGATGTGGAGAAACCACATAAAGCTAGAGATGCCTGAGGAGCCTCAGCCATTCTGGTGTCCAGCTGCTCACATCATCCCAGACCAGGGACCACACAGGTGAGAGAGCAAACTTTCAGGTGATTGCACCCCCCTGACTTCAGGATTCTACAGCCAACACAGAATGGAGCAGAAATGTGCTTGTCTCTTTAGCCCTGTCCAGACTACACACTCATGAGCGAAGTCAAAGCCATTGTGTTCGGTTACTAAGTTTTGAGATGGTTTGTTAAGTCGTTATAGTAATTAGAACTAGTGTCATGAGTGCGTGTCTGTGCAGCCACACAGGGTCTTGCTCTAGGAAGGGCTCTGTGCTTAGTTTAATGCTCTGCTGTTACTGTCTTGAAATTCTTAATCTTATTTGTGCATTGGACCCTGAATAGTATGTTCCTGGTCCTGAACCCTGCCCACATAAATTACTATCACTCCCCTTCTCTTATGTATATGTCATACCTATGCAACTATTCAGTATGCGCAGTGCACAGAGAACGGCTTTGGAAGCAGCCAGACCTAGGTTCAAATCCCAGCTCCACCAAACACTGTCTCTGTGACCTTGGGAAAGTTAATTATCCCCACTAAACTTCAGTTACCATATCTGTATACTGGAGAGAGTACTTACCTCACAGGGTTACAGTGACTATGAAGTGGATAATGAATTACTTCTTCCACAAACTAATGCAGTAGCCTCTCATTCTTGTCCCTGCCTCTGCTACCTTCTCCATTTAAAGAATTCCCCATACTCACATAGGATTAATTTTCCTTTTCTAGAACTCCATCACTCCAAACCCTTCAATGGCTCCCTATTTCTATTACAGTCCAGAGTCCTCATCAGGGCATTCTACAATCAGTTATTGAGTCATCATTTTAGACTCATCTTCCAGTGCTCCATCACAAGAACAGAAGGGTTAGTGGAGTCTCCTGATACACTTTTCAATTTCACTTTTCAGCGCTTTTGCACAAGTTGTTCCACCTACTCCCTGGAATATCCTGGGCCCTCATGACAACCTTAGCATCTGGTTGTAGTCTACTTCACAAACTTAAATAAGTGCATGTGGACTTTCAGTGCCATCTAAGTAATATTCTCTTAAGTAATGCTTCCAACTGTGACATTTTAAGTACAGGTAACTCACCTCTCTCTATTACTTAAAGGAAGTCAGGCTAAGGCACCTCCAGTAATGAGTTGGTGAAATGTGATTTGTTCACACCCATTTCTAAGCATTCTCAAAGTTTTTGTAAGCAACAGAAATGAAGCAGTTATTGAACCACTGCCTGTCAAATAAACTGTTCCTACTCATTTCCTATAACTGTAACATGTGTAAACATAATTTACCCTAATGATCACATGAGAGCCACAACTGTCACTTAACAGTAATGATGTTAATTCAGTAACATATTTCACACACACACACAGACATACACACTCTCACATACTCACATTCACAATGATTCACCATTCCAATTTCTTCAAACCTTTGCACCAAAGCTTAAGAAGAGAGCCAGCCTTGGGGGTTAGACCTCTGATCAAATCTTGCCTCTCACAGAGCTAACGGTGTGGTCTAGGCAGGTGTCTTAACATCTTTGGGCCCTGGGATATTCATTTTGAAAAATGAGGATAGTAGTATCTATTTCGTAGGGGCTTGGGGAAGATGCAATGGATAATACAGGTTAAGTTAATGTTGAGAGCAAACTGCACTTTTTTTTTCTAAATGGGAAATAGCTGAAAATGAACAGATGCTCCCTGAGTATTTCAGACTCTGGGATGTGGCAGTGACCTTTTATCTTGCATAACTTCCCACCCAGTCCAAAAATTTCTTCCACAGAATCTGTCAATGGTCATTCAGTCTCCACTCGACTTTCCAGGACAGGAGCCTAGCACCTCACAGGGCATCCATTCCATTTCTGGCTAATCCTCTCAGGAAGTTACTTGGAATTGAATCCCCTCTCTGTCTCCTGTGTCTCCCCGCACACCCCTCCCAAGAGAAGAGGCAGTGGCTATGCAGCCAAAGGGTTCCTACAGCGAAGAGCTAGGCTCCATCCTGCCACTTCCAGTTGGACGATCACCTCGGCTCTTCCCCAAGTCCCCCTTTTCTTTATCTGTCAAATGAGGATGATACTCCTGCTAGCCCTCCTCTCTCTAAGGCTGTCAGAGCGACAAATGAGACACTTGGATAATAGTGAAACCTCATTATCACACAGAGAGAATTTAGGATTCGCTTTGCACCCCTTCTTCCACCTGCTCTCAGGGGTGACCTCCTCCCGAGAGGTGCCAGGAGGCGAGGGCCACCGCTGCAGACTCGTCTGAGCTGCAGGAGATGCAGAAGGACTGCGCCTTCAGCATCCAGACCCAGAGGCCAGGAGACCGCCTCCGCCCCGCGGTCCTAGCCCGGGCGCGGCGCGTCTCCGCTGGCTGTGATAGGAGACCCCTGATACCCACAGCCCGTCTGCCCGGGGCGGGGTTCGGACCCACCTGCGGCGGCTCCGCGGGACTCAGGCTGGGGGCCGGCTTCGGCGTCGCTCGGGGCTGTGCGCAGCCGGCTCCTCGCTTCCCGCCGCCGGGACCTCCCCCGGGCAGCTCCACGTGGCCGCTCCACGTCGCCCTCCCGGCTGCAGCCGCCGCCCTGGCCCGGACAGAGTCCGGAGCGCCAGCGCCAGCGCCAGGGCAGGGCAGCCGCCCAGCCCTGACTCGCCGGACTCGGCCCTCAGAAGCCTCCACCCGGCTTCCATCCCGCTGTGTGTGTGTGTGTGCGCGTGTGTGTGTGTGCGCGCGCGCGTGCGTGTATACGTGTGTGTGTGTGTCTGAGACAGAGACACAATCAGAGCTACAGAAAGACAGATGGTGAGGCCACTGTGTACAAGAGGCATGTTTACCTGTGGTGATGCTGTATGTACCGCTGCCTGCAAGCACTCAGATGTGTGTGACAACATACAATGTAACATACTGTTAGGGTGTGTGATTGTGACCGGTGTATGTGGCTGTGTGTTTGAGGAACTTGCGACACAGTAGGGGATATTCTGTGTGACTGTGTATCCAGTGTGACAGTATGGTCTTGAGACTGATTGTCTGGTGTGTGATGTACAAGATGTTAGTGGTATGTGTGTTAAGGTATTTGGATGAACTCTTCCTGAGTTGTTTGTGATGCTCGAGTGACAGCTGTGACTGCTAGTTTACAATGACAGTGTCATTGTGTGGCTATAACTGTGCATTCCTGAGAAGTGGCTCCATGGTGATGGAGGTGGGAGGAGTCGGAGAAAATTATCTTAAGGGTGTTGTGGTAGTTGTTTGCCAGCACAAAATGTTGTAGTATGTGGCTGTAGCTTTGTGGTCAAAATAGAGTGTCACCTATTTTTGTCACAGTGGCCATTCCTCCACGGAGGCTCTGGACTACATCCTCACCCACTGCCCCCAGGACTTAGTTCTTTGAATAAATGACTTCTTATCTCTCTGGAATCTTTATCTTCTCCCTCTCCATCATCTCCTTTCCATCAGCATCCATCACAACAAACCTCCTCTCATCAAGGTCATCCTGTCCTCCTTCCTGTGATGGACACTGATGGACACTACCTCCTTGGATCACAGCATCTATTGGTTTCAGCAACACCATTATTCTCTCTACAGTCATTTCTTCGTAGTTTTCTTCAAGTATCAAGGGCTTTCTCCTTACTCCCCATCTGCCTATGTGTTCATCTGTTCATGTAGCTTACATTACGCTCTGTTAAGGGTTGAATTGCCTCCATCTAAAATTTATATATTGAAATCCTAACCCCTAATACCTCAGAATGTGACCTTATTTGGCAATACAGTCATTGCAGAAATAATTAGTGAAGATGAGGTCAAACCGGAGTACGGTGGGTCCCTAATCTGACTGGTATCCATATAAAAATGTGGATACATACGCATACACACATGCTTAGGGAGAATAGCATGTGAAGATGCAGGTAGAGATTGGGGTGAAGCTTCTACATGCCAAGGAATTGCCAGATTGCCAGAAACTAGAGGAGAGGTGTGGAACAGATTCTTCCTCACAACTCTCAGAAGGAACCAGTTCTGCTGACACCTTGATCTTGGACTTCTTGTCACCAGAATTGTGAGACAATAAAGTTCTGTTGTTTAAGATACCCAGTTTGTGGTACCTAGTTATGGCAACTCTGCAAACTAATATATCATCTAAATGCTGATGACTATCAAATCTCAAATTACAATCTCTAAGCCCCCGACTACTTCAAAAAATTGAACATGCTATTGATTTGTTCCAGATCTTAACTTATAAAGGTGACTGAGTGACAACATGGAGAGGTCAATGCTATGGAAAGGAAAGTTTAATGTTACAATTCCCCTAGAAATGAGAGGCACAGCACACCACACAGGACCACAGGTGGAAGCGCCAAGGTAAGGCAGAAGGCAGAAGGCAAGGGAAAAGCTTAGGCCAGAGCCTTTATTAAATGAGAAAGGCAAGGCATGGCAGGGTAAATAGCTTTGGACTGGCTAATTGAATATTTTGGGCTGTCCCTGGTTGTCTGGGACCTGGCCCTGTGTTGATTTAGGACAGGGTATATATTGGTTTGGTGTGTGAGAGTTAAAGGAAGTGGCTCAGAGTATAGACTCTGGATGGCAGGGGACATGTAAACAACTTTGGCCATTAGTTTGGCTTTCTGATTAATGGAAGCCAAATAGACAATGTAATAAAACACAATTAGAACATTTACCAGCACCCCAACCTCTACATGTCTGAGTCAGAATATATCGTCTTCTTCCTCAAACCTTCTCCTCCCCCAGTTTTCCTATCCCAGAGACAGGCACATTATGCATCCCTGAATCAAAGCAGTCTGAAACCTGGGGGTCATCCATGATTCCTCCTTCTCCCCACACCTCCAACCTACTACCAAGTCCTATCAATTCAGCCTGTGTGAAGACCTTCACTTTCCCCCCAGTCCAGCCAGCCATTATCCTTGCCAAAGTTCTGCTAACAAGCCTCCTAATTGGCTTCTCCACTTCCATTCTCTTCCTCCTCCAATCCATTCAACAAGTAGCCCGAATGATTCTTCTAAAACAACTCTCAGCATGTCATCCACTCCTATATAAAACTCTGATGGCTTTCCTCCATCCTTAGGATAAATGCTAACATTCTTCATATAGCTGCTCACAACCTGGTTCTTGACCATCTCGTATGCTCCAGGCACACCAGATTTCTCTTGGTTCTTTTAAGAGGTCTCTCATATCCAGGCTTTTGCTTAGGCTGATTTCCTTTCCCGGAACAACTAACTATTCTTTACCTGGGAAACGCCTACTCATTTTTCGGTTTCGCCTTAAATGTACTGTCATTTGACATCCGGGTACACTTTCTCTCATCCCATGGAGTTTGAGAATGCTCCTCAGCGCTGCCACTGCAGCTAGACCTCCCCTTGTATAGCATCATGCTCTATTGCAGGGTTTAACCCTGACTACACAGTAGAATCTTCCAGAGAGCTTTTCAGTTATATTGATACCTAGGCTACACTCCAGATCAACTATATGGGGGCTGGAGCCTGGGGCACTGGTAGTTTTTAAAACTCCCAGATGATTCTAATCTTCTGTCAAGGTCGAGAGCCACTGCTCTAGATGAGTTGTTTCTACATCTCAGTGACGACAAGGACAGCATCCCGGGAATAGCCCAAGAGCCTGGTACAGAATGAGTGAGGAGTAAAAATCTGTCTCACTTACTTGACAGGGATTATATCATACAGAGAGTGACACCGTATGATTTTAAACTATATGTGTGTATGACTATTGTAATGCCACCCACTCAGTAGCTGAAACCCAACAATGTGACAGGGTGGAGATTTACAGTGTGAATGGTTCTATCCAGTGTGTGAGGACCACTGTGAATGGCTGACACTGTGGGACTTCGGCATGGCAGACACTACGTGAATTAGCCATGTTCTGAGTGTGAACTTCACTGTGAATGGCTGTACTCTGTGACAAAGCAGAACGTCACCACTGGAGCGGCTGTGTCCCGTGTGTGACGGACTGAGCGGCTGGGGTACCTTGACCAGGCTGCCTCTCTTGCGCCGTCAGGGCAGAGTATGAGCAGGGAGCTGGAGGTGCCCCTCACCAAGATGGCGGCTATGCGGAGGCCGCTCATCCTTGCCAGGGGCTGCGCTGCTTGTGACCGCAAAGCGGAGAAAGGAGGCGCGAGACCCGGGCGGCGGGCTGCGGAGCCATTTGCGGGTCACTCAGGTCAGCGCCGCGCTGGGCGGCGGGCACGCCCGCGCTGTCCTAGCACCACCCCTCGCCTCGCCAGCCGCGGGACGCAAGGCGGTGGGCGGGGCTCCGAACCGCCGGGCACCGGAGGCGGGCCCTGCACAGGCCGCCCAATGGCGTGTAACGGGTGGGGCCCGGCGTTCACCTGCCGGCGGACTAGACAAAGTCAAGGCGCTGGAGCCAGTCAAGAACTTGGGAGTCGGAATACAGTATGCTGAGCTTCTCCCTAAGCCCCCTGAACGGCACCTGGACAGAGCTATTCTTTCGGCTTTGGGGTCTTGGCGTTGCCCTCTACTTGGGTTACTACTGGGCATGTGTGCCCCAGGTGGGTGCGGGTCCAGAGCTCTAGCCGTCGGGTTGGGGATACTCGGGTCTAGAGGGCAGCTTCCAGCTGGGGGCTTGAGCCCTTTGTGGGAACTGGCATGGTTGGGCCTCTCGTCCCAAGTGAAATTTGACGCCCCAACCCCACCACCATCCCCGCCGGCGCTCCAGCCAGGCTCCGCTTTGCTGTTATCTAATGGAGAGTTGGTTCTTCGCCCGCCTAGATTCTCTCTGCATCTCGCGTGCTCCCTGTAATAGCTGGGACTTTCCGGCTCCCTATGATGTGGACATTTGGGGAAAGGCGGGGTGGAAGGCATCCTGAGGTGTCAGGGAGATACGCACGCTATGCTTTCCTTTTCTTTTTAGACAGTCTAGCTGTTTTTCATTAGCTGTATTGAATGAAGGAACCAGAGGCCTGTTGCGTTGTGGCTAACAGCACTCCATCAGCATAGTAGGGCCTTGCTTCTCAAGGGCTGGCAGAGGTTCCCCTTCTGGCTCAGGATTAATGGGTAACCCTAACTGCTCTTGCTCATTCAGCCCTGTATTAAGTTTGAGGCCCTCCATGTACAGTGCAGTGAGAAAGTCTGAAGGGGTTGACCTTGATGAACTTGGAGATTTCGTTCTCACTGAAAATACATAACTTACATATGCAGAAAAATCTAAATCTTTTCATCTTCATTAAACTCTGTTCTAGGTAGCTGAGTCTAACAAGAAACCTATTGATTCAAGCCCTTTAAAAACATCAATAGGAAATTTTAATGTCACCTGGACTTTTCTGTATTTCCAGAGCTTTCTATACTCACATGTAGTTTTGATAAGTCTACCTTAATAAAACAATTTTAAAAATCTGAACCTCACAATATCCTGTAAATCTTACATGTCTGATATAGAAGGTCACTCATTTCAGACCAGAGCTGTTCTTAACTAAACATTTTCCTTTGCTTGCATACAAAAGTCAGAGGCCTCTGCCACTTCATACTTCATACTCCAAACCCTTCCTTGACTGTCACATACTGGTTAAAATGCAGGAACAGTGCCATTCTGGAGGCCTTGAAGACATGGAGTTTGGATTATCCAGCATGGTTAACAGACTGGTATTGATTTGTCCACAGTGCCCAATGGCACATTACAATTTAATTCTCAGTGATGAGTCAAGAAATACTTCACTAGAGTTAAAATGAAACTAACCCACATAAATCAAACCTATGACCTAATTTATTAGCGCCTTGTTCTACACTACTGAGCTGTTTGACCAAGGATCTAATAAATTGATAACAACTCAAAATCTTGGCAATTAGGATGTAATATAGTACAGTGACTAAGAGCATAAGCTCTAGTGTCAGACAGACCTGGGTCTGAATCTCAGCCTCACTGCTAAGCTTTGGCAAGCTTCATGACCTTTGTCAAGTTACTCGACATTCAAAACTGTTTCTGCAGAGGGCTCACATTACCTATTTCAAAGAGCAGCTTTGTGAAGATCACAGGATATATCTATCACAGGATGTAAAATGCACTGAATAGATTTTACCACTAGTATTAGTGGTAATATAATTATATTTACATTATATATTATATATATTCCACTTTGCCTCTTGCTTGCTGTAACTTTGGGAAACTATCTGTGAATCATAGTTTCTTCATTTATATAATATCTTCATAAGGTTGGGCTTAGCCTGGTGCCTGCATATAGCATACAATGAATCACAGGTATTATTATTCCAGGGCGTAAAAACCAGAGTGTAACATCTCATAAGTTATGCTACCAACCTGGCCTCTAGTTCATTATTTACCCAGCCCCTTTTGAGTACTGAGACTGCAGAAGAGATAGGAATATGGTCCTCGGGTTGCTTAGGGCCTATGACAGAAATGCAGTTTGAGTCTAAGGCCTTTTGGCTTTGTATGGCATATTCCTTCATAAGCCTTCTTTGTGGCTAGGCCCTCTCATTTGCTAACGTCTGTCCAGAAGCAGTAAGCAGAGTTGTTGTAAATCAGAGCTGTCCCTTTGTCCTTATCTGTCCCTGTTATCCCATCCCTGTTAACTTCTCCCTGGCTGGCATGAAGGAAAATTTATTCATATTAGGACTAATCCTTCTTTAGAGTATGGTTGAACAGCTGAGGCCCCATGAATAAGAAAATGAGGTGCTGTGGTAGGAAGAAGCCTTTCAGCAGTGAACATACGCAGTAGGGAATATGCAACAATAGGGTGCTAAAATCAGGAGCCGCCTGCGCTGCCCAAGCTAATCTTGGGAAGATGACAGCGTGGATAATCCAACTGCAAGGCAAAGGCTGCAGGTTGAATGGTGCTGCATTTCTTCAGCCCCTGTCCGGGACCCCAGCCCTTCCTGCAAGGAATCAGCTGGGCAATTTATCTTGTATTATCTGCTCTCTCCAAAATGGGTTCAGGGCATGGATAGGCTAGGTGGAAGAGTCAGCACCCAGTCAGCTGCAGCAGCTCCTGGCCCTGGTTCTGAGTTGGTTCAGGGTCAGTTCTGGAGAGGTGACACTCCAGGACTGGGGTTCTTTGAGCCTCTAGCTGGACTATATTAACAGAGGTGAATGCTAGATTTCTCACCCCCAGCTAAAGCAGTACCCTCCAGGCTGGCCTCTAGAGAAGGGTCACTCTGGTGTCTGATGCCTCACTAGCTTGGTGTAAAAATTAGGGGAGTGATACAGATTGTGTTGTGTGATTACAGAGGCCTCAACTGGTGACTGGGTCCCGGTTTCTGGCCTTCTTGGAGCAACATTGCCCAATCACTGTGGAGACTTTCTACCCTACGATATGGTGCTTTGAGGGGAGGTTACAAACCATCTTCCGCGTCTTACTGCAGCCCCGGCCTCTAGTCCCTTACTGGAGGTAAGAAGGGACACAAGGAGTTGAACACAAAGCTGCAAGTATAGGGGAATCCTGTCTACCTCTTTTAAAATGAAGGTAACCTTTTCCCCATCTGCCTCAGTGTGTTGAGGGGAACAATGAGAGTGGCTATATGGAGGGCTATTTAATTGCACAACCATAAGGTAATATTTAATCTTTTACGTCCCCGTTATTTCGTTATAGTCTTGTTTTATGTAATGCATACCCTCAAATGATGCTGATGGGAAGTTGTGGGAGTTGTTTGTGGTGGGACAGGGGATATACCTTTTTAAGTACATAGGAGTTCCTAATGGTATTTTTGTGTGCCCTTTTCTCCAAAATCACAGTGAAGTCCTCCAAACTCCAGATGGAGGACAGCTCTTGCTAGATTGGGCTGGCCAGAATGACAGCAGTCAATATCCTGACCCTGCCACACAGCCTATTGTATTACTGCTTCCTGGCATCACAGGCAGTAGCCAGGAGACATATATCTTGCACCTAGTCAACCAAGTTTTGAGGGATGGTTATAGGTAAGGATAAGCACAGCCCAGAGGAGTTGGGTGGTATATGAAAACTGGTTAACAGGGAGGTCAATTCAGACTGGCAGCTATGGGGAGATGGTGCTATGTGAAAGGCACCTTTTGACTGCTCTTTCAGGATACCAAAGAGGGGCTTCTAGGGAGGGTCTGGCTAAGATGTGCGTGTGTGTATCACAGGGCCGTCGTATTCAATAACCGGGGTTGCCGTGGAGAAGAACTGCTGGTGAGTACCCTCCTTCCTCAAAGGAGCCCCTGACCCAACTCCCTTAAGATCCTTGGCTCTGTGGTTCTACTTACCTATACTTCTCCCATTTCCTTTCCATTCTTCTGCCTTCTGGCTGGGGCCTCCCAATGATCTGGTTTGCTTCAGACCCACAGGACCTTTTGTGCCAGCAATACTGAAGATCTAGAGACAGTTGTGAACCACATCAAGCACCGCTACTCCCAAGCTCCACTGCTGGCTGTGGGCATCTCTCTCGGAGGGTAAAGCCTATCTGGGCTTAACCCAAACACCGTCTCCCTTTGTTTCTTTCCTCCTCCATATCCTCTCGTTTCCTGTCCCAACTCATTAATGCAAACCCTTTTTTCATGGCTACTGGTCCAATCCTGCAGGATATTAGTGCTGAACCACCTGGCACGAATGGGGCTGGCTGCAGGGTTGGTGGCAGCACTGACTCTGTCTGCATGCTGGGATTCCTTTGAGACTACCTGCTCCCTGGAGACCCCACTCAACTCACTGCTCTTTAATCAGCGCCTCACTGCTGGGCTCTGCCAAATTGTGGACCGGTAGGGTCTTGGCAAGTGGGAGGGGGCAGCAGACAGGGTAGAATGGCAGACATGCCAGGTTCTCCCAGTGCTTGGGTCAGTCCTGTATCTGAGCTTTTTCACTCATGAAATAAACAGAGGCTGGGTGCTCTGGTCAAGTCAGCAGAGCCAAACCTCTAGGTGCTCTTTTGCAGAAACAGAAAAGTGATGGAAAAGGTTGTAAACGTAGATTCTGTGCTACAGGTATAGTCTTTCAACCATCTTCCCTCTGCTCAAAACTGTTCTTCCATTATCTTCCTATTCCCTATCCTCATCCTAGCCTATCCCACCCTCCACCACCTGCAGGCCCGCACAATCCGCCAGTTTGACGAGCGCTACACAGCTACGGCCTTTGGATATCAAGACTGTGTTTCCTACTACCAGGCAGCAAGCCCAAGAACCAAGGTAGATGCCATCCAGATCCCTGTGCTCTGCCTCAATGCAGCTGATGACCCCTTCTCCCCAGTCCATGGTGAGCACCCTGAATATGGATGCTTTACACTAGAAAGACAATGGGCCATGAGGTGCAAGTGGAGAGCCTGGGCTCTCAGTAAAGGCTGGGGCTCCTGACCTTCTCTCCAACCCTCCCCCCAGCTCTTCCCTTACAGGCTGCTCAGCAATCTCCCCATGTTGCACTGCTCGTCACAGCCCAGGGTGGCCACATTGGCTTCCTGGAAGGGCTGTTCCCCTGGCAGCACTGCTACATGAGCCGCCTCTTCCATCAGTATGCCAAAGCCATCTTTCAGCACCCAGCAGAGCTGCTCAGCCTCAGGGCTCCCTCACCTTCAGAAGGAGGCAAGAGCTGATGAGAGTACCATTGGGGGTCTCAGTTCAGTCTTCCCTTGTTTATTAAATATAAACCTTTCCTGCCAAATGGGCTGAGGTTCACTTTCCCTTTTCTCAAGGCTAGGTTAGGCCAGCCAGGAATTTACTTCATATTTACCCTGGCTGGCTTAGAGCTATGTAGCTGAACCCACAAATTACCTTTTGCCTCTTCTTTCTCTAACAGCAAGTCACAGGCCAGCAAATGCCAGGGGCTCATGTGAAGAGCAACTGGCCACAGATTGTGAAGGGAGAAGGAGAAATGGATTATTTCTGCAGGAAGGATAGCAATGCCTCCAGATTCTGGGGCATCTTCACATATTTCTGGAGAAAGGACAGACTCAACTCTGGAGCCTCTGGTGGGCAGAGGAAAGGAGGCAGGAGGTGTAGCTTGGGCTGCAGACACCACTGTCTTGGGTGGATCCATAGATGATGAATGCAGGGTTCCCAGGGTTCAGAGTTGCACAGAGCCGCAGGCAGTACCCATCAAGTCTCATCTGAGGACACCTCAGTTGTGGTGGACCCAGGTGGAGTGAGCAACAGGGTCCAGGCCTCCACTCTGGTCCAGAAGGTGGCAGTGTCCAGGCCCCTGTTTCCCTGGGAGCAGTGAGGCTAAAGAAAACCTGGAAAGGCACTCTGGAGCAGCAGGATGGTCATAACAATAAGCCCAACACATAGCAGCAGCAGCAGCCACACAGGAACACTCCCTGCAAGGGAGGGTAAGGGAAGAAGTTAGGGGGCTGCTAATGGGCTTTACAGTCTAAAGAACAGAACCCTCAACTGATTCTATTCAAGGACGGGGCAGATGGCTACAAACAAACAGCCCATTCACTAGGGGGCAAATTTTTGCTGAGGCTGAAGATTGGGTGGTACCCCCTATCCCGATGACTCACGCCGTGAGGGTAGCAGGTGCATCTGGCAACGACTATCCACAGCCACAGAGAACAGGGCAGTTTCGTGGGACCCAAGGAGCTCTGGACCACGACCCTTCTCAGGTAGAAAGGCCACATCTGTCACCACAATGCCATGGGCCTCCCTCACATAGTAGAGGCGCTGAAAACAGGAGAATTAGTGAGGGAAAGGCCAGTTGGGAACATTCCTTCTGGAAAACATCCCCCCTACCCCTACAAGGCTTTCCCTCTACAGGTTGGCCAGACTCCTTCCTGCACACTCAGGGTAGAAGCAGGCCTAGAGTCCCCACCCCAAAGAGTCCTCAGGGCTGTGCCCACCTCTACCCATTACCTGGAGAGAGAAAGCTATGTAGATGGCAACAGAGCCAGTGACCGTGCCCAAGCCTAGGAAGGTACCCGATTCACTGCAACAGACAATAAAATGCTCATTGTCCTAGAGGCCTGCGCATCAACACTCATTCACTAACAATGGTCCTCAGGGACTCAGGCGGGACTCCTTCCCAAGCTCCCCCAGCCACCCTCACATCCAGCCAAGCCAGCAATGTCTCACACCTGACACTAAGGCAGGAGATGACTTCATGGCCACAGGATTTGGTCCGAAGGGGCAAGAAGGTGGAGCCATCCCAGGCTGTGAGGTAGCAGGGTTGGGGCTGACGCAGACGCTTGTGAGGAATCTGCACTGTGAAGAGTCGCAGACTGGCAGGCTGGTCCGGAACCTGCCCAAACCTGGGGGTCGGGCGAGAAGCTGTTAAGCTCCTGGGGCCTGCCCAGACTTCCTCAAGAGTTTGTACCCTCCTGCACCCTAGTCAGGCCAGAGGTAACACCCGCCAAGGCTATGATCCTCTCCAGCTTCCCCCAAGACTTTTTACACTTCCCCATATCTAGGCTGAGCCTCTTTTAGCCACCCTCCAGGGCCTTCGCACCTGCAGGCCTGGTAGCGGTAAGTCGTGTTAGAAAAGGTGGGCCCGTTCTCTTGCCAGTGCAGATGTGTCACCAGTTGATCCTTCTGCCACACGGAGGCCTTAAGGTCCCAGCCCACAGTTACCAACTAGTCAGGAATCGAGATTCCAAGGATGGACAGTTAGGAGATCCACTTATAGAACATGCAGCATAACTACCTACTTTCTCCACCCTCTCACCTCCTCACCTTGCCATCAGGGCCCAAAGCCAGGTCCTCAATCTCCCCTTCATGGGCTTTGAACTCCAGCACTTTCTCTAGGCTGGGTACCTGCAGCCAAACCACCACTATGGTTAGCCCAGGTACTCAGCAAGATCCCAGACTCTCCCACCCCTCTTCTCTTCTTATGGCCACTCAGCACAAGTTTCACTCCCAGGTTTCCAGAACCTACGTTCAGTTTCTCACAATTCTGGCCTTGCTGCTACTGACATTCCTCTTCCCTAATCCACCAAAACCACACCTTCCAGACACGAATGTAGCCATCCGTCCCTCCAGTGGCAAGCAGGGTATTATCATGGTTGAAGCATACGACTTTCTGCAGTGGATCAGGGCCAAAGTCCGTCTGCACCGCCTGCAAATTCTCTACTCTGAGTTCTACTCCCTCCTGATGGGTTTCAGCTCCAGATTTCTTCTCTGCTGGGGCTGACCCCTTCCTTTGGCGAGGCCCCTGCTCCTTGGAACCTGCAACACAAACAGCCCACCAGATTCCAGGCTTCTATAGTAATGTGTCAGCCCCCTCTCTCCACCAGCTTCCTGCTGCTACCATAACCCCACTTCCAGCCCCACTTCTCTAGAAACCAAGATGAGAGTAATCTTACTCATGTAAGCCTTTCCCCAAAGCTAGAGAGGGGGCTTCTCACCTGCCTTCTCTGCCTTGTTTTTGCCCTTCTGCTGGTGGGTCTGGAAGCGCAGGAGCTGACAGTGGGCATCCTGCCCTGCAGCAAGGATGTTACCAGCTAGGGCCAAATTCATGGTGGCCCGTGTCTCTGTGTCATGGGAGTGTAGCAAGGAGGCGCTCAGGCGCCCATTAATCTGCTCTAGCTGCAAAAAGTGCTGTGGGAGAGGGAACCAGAATGAGCGAGGTTCAGGGGTGCCTGGAGTTTACGTCAAGGCAAACTTGCATCCTGTAGTCTGATGCCCTACCCCTTTGCTTACCACACTTTCTAGTCACAAGGCTTTCTCCAACCCATTTTTCTTTTTTCTTTTTGAACAAATCTGTAAGGCGGGCAGGGTTGGGATTTATTACCACCAGTTTACAGAATAGGGTGCCGCTTTGAAGAGTTAAGAAACCTAGCCTACGGGCCAAATGCAGCACTCTAGCCGCAATTAGAGGGCAGACCTCTCCGTAGCCTCCGCGCAGGGGGCCAGGACAAGACCCCCGAGTTGCCCCTGAGGTCGAGTTGAAGTGTTCTTGCTTACGCAGCGCTGTGTGCAGTTTTTACTTTACCTTAGGAATGTCTCGATTGCCCAGTGAGCAAGTTCTCAGCTGAATCTCGCTCGGGCACTCCCAGCATGAAGGGGATTTCCACTGGGGAGGAGCAGGGTCCGAAGCTGGGGTACGGCCCGCCCCCACGACCCTCCCGGAATCGCCCTCAGCCTGTGGGGTGACTCGGCCCCAGGGGCCCTGCGCTCTTACCACACCATTCTTTATGCCTGTCTTGGCGGCGCCTCCTCCGCCCGCAGCGATGAGCAGCCCCGTGCTGGGGTCGACTTGAAGCGCGTACAGCGGGAACGGGGCCCGGTACAGCTCTGGCGCCCGGCGCCGGCCCATGCCGCTCCCCGCCGGCTTCACTGTCCGCACCGCGGCACCTGGGACATGCCACGCCTGGCCGTCGATTCTTGCCCCAGCCGCTGCTGAATTTGGTTCGGTCACCGCCGGCAGCACTCCTGACCCCTCTCACAAGGGGCGAGTTGCCAAAACTCTAATCACACACGGTAACCGGTTCTCTGTCCCAGGCACCTAACCCGGGTCTCCCTGACGCTCAGTGCGCACGCGCACCCCGCCTGCACTCCTCGCGCAGGCGCAGAACCGCCAATACGCGTCAGCACTAGCCGGCCTGTTGTGGCGGAATACTAGGGGTCAGGATTCGGTTCTCCTGCGCCCCTTGTGACATCAGACTCCGCCATCTTTTTGCAGGGATTTGACAGGTGCGCTTCTGCGCTGGGGGAAAGCTCTTGGTGATTCTGGAGGAGGGGGAGGAAGGGAGCTGATAAAAGTTCAGGGAGGTTATTAAACCTTTAATAAAGAAATGCTTGGATTAGGGCTCTCTACCCTTCAGGAATGATAGGCAGACTCGTATAAGCGCAGCCTTTGTTTTACCCGAGAGAAAGTGGTTTGTCTGAGGTCATAATATAGGAAAGTGGCGTGAGAATTACACACATTGACTAAATATTAAACCAGGTTTGTATTCAGAGCCTGCTGTATGCTGTTACACGCGGGAAACTGGCTGATCAGCACACGCCAGACCACAGGGAACCCACAGGAAGATTCTTGCTCTAACGGCTAGTTCCCCATGCCTTTAACGCTGCATACCCATACCCTAAAAGGAAAACAAATAACTGAATTCTTCAAACATTAGGGATCTCATTCTCTGGCTTTGAGAGGCGACCACGTCTGTCTGTGGAACCCTACTTTTTTCTCTAATATAAACTTTCCTTTTATCTCTGACTGGCTCACGCTTAAATTCTTTCCTGTGTGGAGTCAAGGACCCTCTCTTGGCCAGTGTAGGGCTCAAGTCCCCACTTGGAGATTCTCTCTGTTTTGCATCAGTCACACATGGGAAATGTTACCTCTTAATGGAGGCAGTGTGGACTTTAAAACAAATCTGGCTTCAAATTTCGAACCTATCGCTTCCTAGTATGAAAAAATCACTATTTACCTTAACACCTATCCATGATCCGCAGCCATTCTCATAGCTGTTGAGGATTTGTGGGCAGGGGCTGCTTCCCACTGACACCCTCAGAAGCAGGCAACCCAGCCCCCAGCAGGACAGATCTTGTCTCTGCCTGACACCGCACCCTCCCAAGGGAGCCCTTGGGTTTCTGATCTCCAATGTGAGGGTCCCTGTGTTCTCTGAGTAAATGCTAGGAGTGCTCTTTCTTACAAGGAGACACCTACTGCTCCCCTGGTCTCGTCAGCATGCATCCTTATTAACCTAAATTTCCCTCAGAGGAAAAGGCCCAGTGGCTTCATCATTGGGGATGCCATTATCTGTCTCATTAAATTGATTTAAATGTGTAAAAGACCCGCCAGAGCCCTCTGCACATCTCAGGTGCTCAAGCCTTCTGAGTCCCATGCCCACCTCAGATACATGTCATCCGTTCTCCCTGGCACTGTTTCCTTTGACTCTCCTTAACCCCTTGCTTGGTCCTGGCCCCCTTGTAGGTACCCACTGTGTTGGCTCAGCAGGACACACACACAAATTTTTCAGGGTCAGGCTTTATTGGATACATTAAGGCTTAATGGGGCCTCGGGTGCTTTGGTCCTCTTCAGCCAGGAGAGAGCAGACTCCACAACGGGCTCCCAGGGTTCAAGGCTGGAGAACACACCTGACCTCCAGCTAGCCAGCCCTTCAGGGTGTCTCGGGGGCTTCCCGAGATCTGGGCCCTGGTAGGGACGGTGGGGTTTGGAGGAGGTGCTCCAGGGAGCCTTCGTGGCTCTGGAGCTAGGGTGGCGACTTTCGGAGAATAGGCTCTGGAGAGGCAGGCTTCTTTGGAGCAGAGGAAGGATTGGGCTTCAGGGAGACAGTGGCCTGTTTTGGTGCCTGAAGTGGAGGCCCTGAACATCGCGTGGAGTTTGGTGGCTGAGGGCCTGCAGACCTGAGGCTCCTGGTCTGGGAGGGTGTGCCTGGGGCTGAATTTGCTGGGGCCTGAGCCGCTGCTGGGGCCTGAGGTGCCCGGGTTTGATACCCACGGGCCTGAGGGGCCTTGCCCTGAGGGCCTACTTCCTCCGGCTTTTTTTCTGGCAACAGGTGCAAAGCCCTGGCCTGGCCACGAGGCAGGCGGAGGCCAAAGCCGATGCCTATGCGGAGTGGTCCAGATTCCTGGCCCTGTGCATAGGGCAGTAGTTGGGGGAAGGCAAGCAGCCGGGGTCCAGTCTTGTACCTGGGGATGGGGCAAGAGGGGCTGCGGGGCCGGAGACACACCAGACATATAGGATACTCCACGACTGGAGCCTCGCCGGTTGTGCCTAGCCACAGGCGCTGCAAAAGCAGTAGCCGCAGGTCGTGTGCGATGCGGCGGTGCCCCAGATGGACCACCAGGGCCTGGGCCAGGGCTCCTGGGTCCCTGAACTCTGCAGGGTCCCTCTCGCTTGCCACGCATCCCCCCACCACCCCAGGGGACCTGGTGTCCTGGTACTGATGCCAGTGCCATGTCTGCCTGTTAGAGCGGACCCCAGGAGAAGGTAGGCTGGGGCTTGGGGAAGTGATTGTGGAGCTAGGTATGTCTTCGGGGCGGAAGGGAGACTGGCAGTGTGAGTAGGGGAGGGAGGAGTTCTGTGGCTGAGAGGGAGAGGAGGAGTGAGTAGGAGGAGGTGAAGGGTATAGCTGATGGGAGGGAGAGGAAGAATGTGGGAGAGAGAGAGAGAGGTAGTTCTGATGAAAGAAAGTTGGGGAACTTGGGAGAAAGGAAGAGCAGGGATGTAGGACAAAGTCAGAATTTGAGTCAGAAGAATAGAAATGGGAGCCAGGAGAGTGGGACTGTGAGGGAAGAGAGCAAGGCTGGTGGGAGGGAGTAAGTGATTTCTGGGGAGGCAGAGGCTGGAGGTTGGGGGGATGGGAGTCCACAAGTTGTGAGGGGCCCTGAGGGGGGTGTCCAGGGGGCACTGAGTTCTGTAGCAGCACCTGGTTCTTGTTTTGAGGCAACATTGCCTTGAATCCGGAAAGGACTAGGGTGTCAAGACCAGAGACTTAGAGACCTGGCAGAGTCAAGACCAGTGTCTCTGAGGCCAGATGTAGCTGAGAAACCAAGGCTGCCTGTGCACAGTGTGTGGCTCCAGCCTGGTATTGGTGTTCCAGTAGCACCGGGTTCTCTGGGTGTTCAGGCAGGAACTTGGGTCTAAACTTGGCCACTCCCTTCTCTGCAGTCAGCCATTGGTGAGGGTTGTATAGGGATGGAGAATCAGAGCTGCCTTTTGGGAGCTCAGGGGCAGCAGCAGTTATTCGAATTAGCCAGAAAGGAAGACACAGCCTATAGGACCTGTAGAGAAAGAAACAGAGCCCAAGATATTGGGAGAATCAGTCCATTTCTGGCTCTGCCTCATGTGCCAGTTCCAGACTGGTCCACCAAGACCCATGTCACCTTTGGAGTCAGAAGAACTGGCAAAATGCTCCAGGGGAGGTTAGTTGAGAAGGAGAAGAATAGGAAGAGAAGGTAGGATGGAGTTAGATGAAGGGGCTTGGGAGATGGGGACTGAGATGAGACTAGGAATTGAGGTGAACTCTTACCAATGAGGATTCCACTGGGCTGTGTTTCGCGAGGCACTTCAACAATGAGGGGACCTGAGACAAAGAGTAGGAGTCACTACAAAGTGGATGACCACCGCCCCGCCCTCCCCCACAGCACCCTTTGCCCTGGACTCACTCTGGCCCAGATTTCTGTCTGAGCCTTGCCCTCAATCCTCCTTCAGCCAGGTGGAGGTTTTCCGTTACAGGCTTTTGTTGTCCTAAACCTGAACGAGGTATTCTGCAGGCATTCTGGTTTCCTGTAACTCCGGTTCCCCTGCCCCCTTGTCGCTCCTAATGCTGCTGTCCTCTGGCTCAGCCTGGCCCAGGCCTAGGTGGCTTATCACGCCCAGCAGCAGCAGTAGAAATGGGGCTGACTGGTGAAAGCCTCAGGGAGACTGCAACTCTCTCTAAGGGGCGGCGTTGCCGCCCCCCTTGGGAGCTAGGAGCCCCATTTCCTGAGGGCAGTTCTCCATGACATCTAATGGCTATGTCACAAAGGTCAAGTGCTGACATCATAGACTCTCCACCTTAAGGCTCCGGGATCTTCTTTCAGAGATCATCCAAAGGCTGGCCCTTGACAAAACTGAAGCTGGCAAAATTCTTTGGGGCACTCAAGTCTCCTCTTCAGGCCCTACTTTCCGCTTCTGCTCTCTGCCCATGTATCACTTCCTCCATCCAGCGTTCTCCTGAACTATACGGCCTATTTGGGCTGGGCCCTCCAACTTCTTGGGTTGTTTTTGTTTTGTTTTGTTTTGTTTTGTTTTGCTTTCTGAGCAGTGGCTCATGCTCCACATCTCTCCACTCCTTGAAATACACTCATATGTTTTAATAACTACTTCCTTAACAGCTTTATTGAGATATAATTCAAATATCATATAATCCACCTATTTAAAGTGTGCAATTCACTGTTTTCTAGTATACTCACAGGGTTGTGCAACCATCACTACAATCTAATCTTAGGACTCTTTTGTACTCCCCAGAATGAAATCTCATACCCATTAGCAGTCATTCCTCATTCCTCCCTCCCTCCAGTCCCTGGAAACTATAAATTTACTTACTTTTCTGTGGATTTGCATAGTCTAGAAATTTTACATAAGTGGTGTCATACAATATGTCGCCTTTTGTGTCTGGCTTCTATCACTTAGCATAATGTTTTCTAAGTTCATTCGAATTGTAACATGTATCATTGCTTTATTCCTTGTTATTGCCAAATAATATTCCTTTATATGCATATACCGTATTTTGTTTTCTCATTCATCAATTGTTGGATATCTAGTTGTTTTTACTCTTTTGGTGATTATGAACAATGGGGCTATGAACATTCTTGCACCACATTTGTATGGACATATATTTTCATTTACCTTGATTAGACAACTGGGAGTAGAATTGTTTAGTCACATAGTGAGTCTATATTTAACATTTTGAGGAACTGCCAAAATTTCCAAATTAGCTGTACGATTTTTCAATCCCCCCAGCAGTATATGAAGGCTCCGATTTTTCCTATCCTCACCAACACATGTTATTATCTGTCTTTTTGATTTTAGCAATTCCAGTGGATGTGAGGCAGTATAATGTGGTTTTAGTTTACATTTTTCTAATGACTAATGATATTGAGCATCTTTTCATGTGCTTATGGGCTATTTATCTTTGGCAAAATACCTGTTCAAATCTTTGGCCCCTTTTTTAATTAGATGTTTGTGTTCATAATGCTAAATCATAAGAGTTCTTATATATTTTGGATACTTATATAGTCCCTTATCAGATATCTGATTTACAAATATTTTCTCCCATCCTCTGGGTTATCTTTTTACTTCCTTGATGGTCTCCTTTGATGAACAAATGTTTTTAAATTTGATAAAGTCCCATTTATCTATTTTTTCTTTTCTTGCTTGCTTTTGGTGTCTTATTTAAGAAACCATTGCCTAACCCAACGTCACAAAGATTTGCTCTGTTTTCTTCTCAGACTTCTGTAGTTTTAGCTCTTACATTTAGGTCTGTGATCCATTTTAAGTTAATTTTTGTATATGATCTGAGGTAGAGGTCTGACATCATTCTTTTGCATGTGTAAATATCCAATTGTCCCAACACCATTTATTGAAAAGACTGTTCTTTCCCCACTGAACTGTCTTGGCATCCTTATCAAAAATCAGTGGACCATTGCTTTAGTTTCCTATTTCCCCTGTAGCAAATTACCTCATACTTAAGTGGCTTAAAACAACACAAATATATTATTTTATAGTTCTGTAGATTAGAAGTTCAACATGAGTCTAACTGGGTTAAAATCAAGACGTTGGCAGGACTGTGTTCCTTTCTGGAGGCTCTTAGGGAGAATCCATTTCCTTGCTTATTCCAGTTTATAGAAGTTGCCCACATTCCTTGGTTTATGGTCCCTCTCCTTCATCTTCAAAGCCAGCACCATTGTATTTCTATGGTCATAGAAATAACCATTTTTGAAATAATAGACACATCTCCCTCTGACTCTGAACGCTTCTACCTCCTTTTTCAACTTTTAAGGACCCACATAATTACATTGGGCCCAGCTGGGTAATCCAGGATAATCTGTTTTAAAGTGTGCTGATTAGCAACCTTAATTTTCCCTTCCCATGTAACCTAACATTTTCATAGGTTATATTATAGGGATTAAAACATGGACATTTGGGAGAGGCATTACTTTACCTACCAAAACCTTAAATGTCTTTCCTTTCCAATTTGGATGCTGTTTATTTCTTTTTCTTGCCTACCTGCCTTGCTAGAAACTTCAGGAAAAATTGAATGGAAATGATTAGAGTGGACATCCTTGTCTTTCTTGTTCCTGATCTTATGGAGAAAGAATTTAGTGTTTCATCTTTAAATATATTGTTCGCTGTGAGTTTTTCATAGATGCCCTCTGCTGAATGGTTTTATTGTAAAGGGTGTTGGATTTTGTCAAATGCTTTTTCTGCATCTATTGAGTGATCATGTGGTGATTGTCCTTTGTTCTATTAATATCATGTATTACAGTAATTAATTTTTGAGTGTTAAGCCAACTCTGCATTTCCACTTGGATGTGGTATATAATTATTTTTACACGTTGCTAGATTCTGTTTGTATTTTGTTGAGGATTTTTGTGTCTACATTCTTAAGGGATATTAGTCTAGTTTTTTTTTTTTGCTTGTGATGTCTTTGTCTGGTTTTAGTATTGGGATAAACTGACATTGTAGAATGAATTAGGAATTGTTCCCTCCTATTATATTTGTTGGAACATTTTGTGAAGGATTGGTATTTGTTCTTATTTCAATGTTTAGTAGAATTCAGTAGTGACATCATCTGGGTCTGGGCTTTTCTTTGTGAGAGGTTTTTATATTACCGATCCAATCTCTTGTTATATTTATTTTCAGATTTTGATCTTCTTGAGTCCATTTTGGTAGTTTGTGTCTTTCGAGGAAATTGTGTCATCTAAGTTACCCATTTTTGTTGGCATATAGTTATCCATAGTATTCCCTTTTAATCCTTTTTCTTTATGTATGGTCCACTTTCTCATTTATTATTTTAGTAATCTGTGTCTTCTTTTATTCTTGGTCAGCCTAGATAAAATTTTGCAAGTTTTATTGAACTTTTCAAAGAACCAACTTTTGGTTTTGTTTATTTTCTCTATTGCTTTTTCTATTCTCTATTTCATTTATTTCTATTCTAATCTTCATTATTTTCTTCCTTCTGCTTGCTTTGAGTTTTTTAAAATTTATTTATTTTAATTAGTTTCAAGTATACAATACATTGGTTAGACATTTATATAGTTCATAAAACGATCCCTCAATTGTTCCCTTCCTCTCCTGACCCTCCACCTAGCCAACGTATTCATGCTAATTGCATTCCCTATGCCATGCTCCCTATCCCCGTGACCATCCATCAGCTACTAATTTGTACTTCGTTAACCCTTCACCCCATTCTCCCAGCACCCCAAACCCTCTTCCCCTCTGTCCATCACCAAATTGTTCACTGTATTTGCAAATCTGTTTTTGATTAGTTTGTTCTTTTTAGTCTATTTCCATTTTTGTGTTTTTTATCTCTTTGTTGGAGTTCTCTACACTTTCCGAAAGTTCATTGAGCATCTTTATAACCAGTGTTTTGAATTCTGCATCTGTTAGATTACTTGACTCCATTATATCTGGATCTCTGTTCTGTTCTCTCATATAGTTTCTGCTTCTTTGTCTTCCCATTTTGGCTGCCTTTCTGTGTCTGTTTCTATGTACTAAGCAAAGCTCCTAAGTCTCCTGGTCTTATTAGTGTGGATTTGTGAAGCAGGTGTCCAGTGGCCCAGTCCTGGGAGGAGTTCAGCTGCAGGCCAAATTTAGCCCAAGCTTCTGCCCCTCTGGGGACCACCTGTTAGGATTCAGCAAGCAATACACAGATGCTGTGCTTATAGTTGCCTCAAAAGGCCACACCAGAAACCGAGGCCAGCTGCCTCCAGTGTGAGTCTAGGCGCTGCTTAGCAAGGAGCACCTGACTCGCCGAGGATATACCTGGATGTGGCTTGGGTGGGATCACGAGTTAGGGGAGGCAGAGTTTCAGGGAATCCTCTGGGCAGAGCGACATCTGTTATCCAGTTTGATGACATCACGGCTATGGCGGTGCTGTGTCAGGTGTGCTGGTAGAGGGGAAGGCTCAACAGGAAACAATGGATATCGCTGGCATTTCTGTACAGAGTGAGTCTCGTCTTGGCCCTCACTCTGACAGTGTCTCCCTGTAAGTCCCTGGTGCCCCCTGCACACAGCCAAATTGGCACTTGTGCTCAGAGTGAGCAGGTCCGTATCCGCGAAAATCTGCTCACGGTCATGGCCCCTTTAAGAGGCGTCTGCTGCTGCCATAGCCTCCATCTCACTCAGCCACTGGGGACTAGGCAGCCCCACATCCTCCCCGCATCATACCTTCTGCCATTGCAGAGTGCTTTCTTGGATTTCTACCTAGTTGTATGGCTTGTTCATCTAGATTCCAGGCGATTTTTCCTTGTTGCTGCTCCTTGTTTCTGTCACAACTTTGATTTGGTTGCCAGAGGGATGAACAGAGCCTCTATCATCTACGTACGCCGTTTTGGTTGCCCGCCTCTGCTTGCTTTGAGTTTAATTTGTTTTTCTCTTTCTGGTGTTCAAAGGCGATTAGGTTATTGATTTGAGATTTTTCTTCTTTGTAAAAAAAAAAATTTCCTCTTTATGTAAACATAGAACATATTTGCAGCATGCAGTTTAAAGGAAAAAAACTGTATGGTGTCTTCCCGAACCAATTATCTTTGAATACATCTTCAAGCATTGAAAGTAAACCAATATATTCCATAGGTAGACTCAGACTCTTCTATCACCTCACGTCAATTGAGTAATGCACAGTAATTATCTTAAGTTAGGCAAATAATTTATTCGATCACCATAAATAAATATTACTTTTATTCCACTGAACCATTTATCAGTACCATTCAGAGGAATATTAATATATTCAATAAAAAAGACACTGCAAATTGAAATAAGTTCCAATGTTCTAGGTAATCAGAAATCTTCTTTTTTAACATAGACATTTACAACTATAAATTCTCCCTCTTTTCTACTGCTTTAGCTGTATCACATATGTTTTGTTATGTTGGGGTTTTTGTTTTTGTTGTTTGTTTTCATTAATCTCAAAGTCTTTTCTAATTTTTCTTGCAATTTCTTTTTAAACTTACTGATTATTTAGAAGTGTGTTGTTTAATTTCTATATATTTGTGAATTTCCCTGGTTTACTTCTATTGTTGATTTCTAACTTTTTTATATTGTGTTTGGAGAATATACTTTTTATGATTTTTATCTTTTTAAATCTACAGAGGTTTGTTTTTTGCCCTAACACATGGTCTATTCTGGAACATGTTCCATGCGTACTTCAGAATAATGTATATTCTGTTGTTGTTGAGCATTCTCTGATATCTATTAGGTTTAAATGGTTTATAGTGTTGCTCAAGTCTTCTATATTATTATCGATTTTTTGCCTAATTTGAATTCTGTGAATTTGAATACTGTAAATAGATTGATAGACCACATATGTGCCTTTCCATGAGTTCAGTGCTTGGATGAAAGAGGGCCTTGCAGTCTTCAGTGAGGCTCTCAAGGCTTTCTTAGAGAGTTGCCAAGGGATGGAAGAGTCAAGGTCATTAAATATATATTTCTAATTCCACCTTGTCTTCATTCTGCAGTCAATCTGAATTCAGACTATGCCAGAGAAGGCCAAAATATCTTGTTCCCAGTGCCAGAATTTGCCCTTAATAGAAATATAAATGAATAAGTCTGGGTTCTACAGAGGAATAAAACCAATAGGATATATCTATATCTAGTGCTTTCTATCTATCATCTATATCTATCTATCTATCTATCTATCTATCATCTATCTAATCTATCAATCTATCTTTCCAAATATAGATATAGTCTATTGGTGTCTTTCTAAGAAATTATCTGTTTCATCTAAGTTATCTGTTTTTATTGACAGTTATTGTGTGTGCATGTATGTGTATATGTGTGTATATATATATTATATATATATAATATATATATTATCTCCCTTTTTCTCTTAAGAAAGAGAAAAAGAGGGAGAGGGGAGTGGGGGGGGGGAGAGAGAGAGAGAGAGAGAGAGAGAGAGAGGTATTGAGAGGAATTGGCTTATGCAGTTATGAAAGCTGACATGTCCCAAGGTTTGCAGTCACCAAAGCTAGAGACCAGGAGAGCCAATGGTTAAGTTCTAGTCCAAGTCTGAGTCCAAAGGCGGGAGAAGACTGATGTCCCAGCTTAAAGACAGTCAGGCAGAGAGAGTGAGTTCTCCCTTACTCTTCCTTTTCATTCTATTTAGGCCTTCAATAAATTGGACAAACCTACCAACATTAGGGAGGGAAATCTGTTTTACTTACTCTACTGCTTCAAATATCAATTTCATCCAGAAACACCTTCACAGACACACCCAGAATAATGTTTAAGCAAATAACCCCATGGCTCAGTCAAGTTGACATATAAAATTAACTATCCCAGTATATAAGTGAAAGATGAAATGTCCTTCCAAGGTCTACAATGCCTAGATTATAGGAGGTTTTACCTATATCAATATTTCTAATTGTTTCTTTTTCTTTTTTGGTACTCTGGAGGTTTTCTCACCCCAGCACAAGTTATCATAATAAAATGAGAAATAAGTAAGAGATTGTATAAAGTGAGAGAAGATCACTTAGGAAAAGGAAAACCAGTCAAATCTCAGGCATATCAATTTTAGGGTGGAGGAAATATAGAAGTTGAGATCAAGCCTTAAAGACAAGGCTTCCTGGGATGCAAGACTTTCAGTGCTAAAACCAAAACAGTCCTAGATAACCTGGGACAATTGGTCAACCTAGAACTTGAATCCCCTTAGAAAACGTATAGGTTCCCCTAGTGGTATGAGAACTCCAATTTGAAGATTGCTGTTCTAACAAAAATATCTTTATAGTAACTTCAATTTACACTAACCACGCTCTCCTACTTTATGTTAATTACTATATGCTTAGTAAAACTTTATTGACAGAGTAAATGGAAGCTCTCTAAGCATTTGGCATCCAGTTGGAGCAGTGATATTGCAATGCAGTTGTTTTAGTTTGCTAGTTGTTTTCTATTGTAGATCTTATCTACCACACACTCTTCTCACCCCCCACTACTCCAAACCTGGGCAAGAACAGTGTTCTATTTCTTTCCAAAGCTATATAACATGTTCTCTCCAGAAATCTGCAAATGTTTGTTGAGAGGATGAATGAATGGGTGAATTGATAGTTATCTAAGTAAATTTGACCTTTGCAGTTTTCTTTATCTTTTCTTTTCTGTTTAGGTTGTACCTTATCATATGGTAAGAAGGGGCAGGAAGGGCCTGCTTGCACAACTACTTTGAGTATTCTTGGAGAAATCATGATTATAAGAGATAACTGCAAATAGATAGATATTCACAAAGGAAACAAAGATAAAGTCTAGAATCCAAAATAAACCAGTTTCTAATTTCTTGCCAGGAAAATTTTAAACTGGATTACTAAACAGAAGGTACATGAGCTCTTAGAAAGGAAATGGATGATCACAATGGCCAGAGTGGGTTAGAATAAAAAACTTGTAGAGAACATACAGCCATCTGGAAGTAGCATGCAGTATTCTTTCGTTATCTGCTGGGGCGGGGGGTACGTTTTAAGACCTCTAGTGGATGCCTGAAACTGAGCCCTATGTGTGTGTGTGTGTATATATATATATATATATATATATACACACACACACATATATATATGCACACATACACATACATACATATATATACATATACATATTCGGTTTCTTAAAGGGGTGTGTTAAAATATATACACACACACACATATATATAGTATCAAACTCTATATATACTATTTTTTCTCTATACATATATACATACACTCTACGGCTTCTCATTGGTGTATCCTATTTGCCAGCATCGCTACTCTTGTGCTTTGGGGCCGTTATTAAGTAAAATAAGGGTTACTTGAACACAAGCACTAAAATACCATGACAGTTGATCTGATAACTGAGACAGTTACTGGGTGACTAAGGGCCAGGTGGCATGTAGAGCATGGATATGCTGGACAAAGGGATGATTCACCTCTAGGACAGGATGAAGTGGGATAGTACAAGATTTCATCATACTACTCAGAACGAGGTGCAATTTAAAACTTATGAATTGTTTATTTCTGGAATTTTCCATTTAATATTTTCAGAACATTGACTGCAGGTAGCTGAAACACAGAAAGTGAAACTGTTAAGCGGGAACTACTGTGTATGCTATGTCATCAGTTATATCTGGCTTTTCACTTTCTGGGATAAAAACTGTGCTCTTGACCATGCCAACTAAAACACAATAGCCTGAAGTAAGTGCCAGAATGCCAATTTATAAATTTACCCTAAAAGAGGAGCTCACACAGATGGGAAATAATTAGTATATTCTCTGTCCATAGCCTAGCTATTTGGGAAGTCAAAATGTAATTAAAATTCACATCATTGATTGACCATGAGAAATCATAATTGCAAAGACTGCCCTACTGCTTTCAACAATATCAATATTCTCAAATCACAGACCTGCCTGGGAGTCAGAAAGATGCTTGATGCATGGTCTCAGAACAAGGGAAGTTTGGCAAATTAATAAATTGATTACCTAATAGCACTAAGCTAAGAGAGTTAGCTCCATTCATCTCAATAGAAATACTCAGTCTATTAGCAAAGCTCTATCTTTTCTGAATGGTAGTGGTGGAATGAGTATTACTGGATTGGCCTTTGTGACTCCAAAGTTGACTGACATTCTCTCATACTAGCTGCCATGAAGATTTGCTAGATGGGAATTGAAATTTGCACTGCTATGCTCTGATCCACTGTGAGTTGCTTTTGCAGTTCAGCAATGCAATTTACCTTATCTCCAAGGGCTTGTAGGTACCTTAATATAGTCTGTATGTACATATCACATAAATTTTTCCCATATTTCTCATATTTCTTACTTTGTAAATGAGATTTCTAGCCTGGAAATCACAATAACCCCTATGTATTTGATTTTATCAAGGCTTTTGGCAGAGTATTGTGGTGGAAAGTGTGAGCAATGTTGAACTCCTTTTTTTTTTGCCTTTTATCTCTTATTGTTTTTTGCAGTATACAAATAATGTACAAATAAATTCCACTTTATAAAATCAAAACAATATAGAAGTATACAGAGTAAGATTTAAAAGTTGGCCTTGACACTCTTCCTATTTTTATTCTGCCCAGGAATGTCCACTGTTAGTCCTTTATTTTTTAATATATCTAGTATCTTGAGTTTATTAATTATAATTCAGTACCTTTGCTTATATATCTGTATTTAATCTATTCGGTTTCTTAAAGGGGTGTGTTAAAAAATCAACTATAATTTTTGATTATCTATTTCTTCCTGCATTTCTGTCAGTTGTGGCTTGATGTATTTTTGAGGCTGTATTATTAAGTGCAAAAATATGTTTGTGATGATTGAGACTTTTTTTCTGTTGTTTCTCTTATATAGCAAAACACAATAAACTTAAAAGGCAAACCAACCAAGCTTTCTTCTCAAGAAGTTAGAAAATGAACCCTAGGGCAAAATTGAAGAAATGAGAAGAAAGAAAATAAAAATAAGGGCAAAAATTAATGAAATGTAGATTTCAAAAGAATGTAGATTCATACCCATTAAGATAGCAATTACAAAACAAAAACAGAACAGAAAATAATAAGTGTTGCAGAGGATGTGAAGAAATTGGAACCCTGTGCACTGCTCATGGGAATTAAAAGTGGTGTACCACTATGGAAAACAACATACAAGTTCCTCAAAAAATTAAAAATAGAATTACTGTGTGATCCAGCAATTTCTGGGTATATACACAAAAAGATCAGAGGCAGGTTCTCAAAGAGATATTTGTATACTCATGTTCATAGCGGCATTATTCGCAATAGCCAAAAAGTAGAAACAACCCAAATGTCCATTAGCAGATGAATGGATAAACAAAATGGGTTCTATATATACAATGGAATATTATTCAGCCTTAAGAAGGAGGGAAGTTCTGATACATGCTGCAATATGGATGAACCCTGCTACGTGAAATAAGCCAGTCACATAAGGACAAATACTGTATGATTCTACTCATAAGAGGTACTTAGAGTAGTTAAATTCACAGAGATGGACAGTTCAGTGGTGGTTGCCAGGTGCTGGGGGTAGGGAGAATGGGGAGTTATTGTTTAATGAGTACAGAATTTTAGTTTTGCGAGATGATAAATGTAGATGGATGGTGGTGATGTTCAACATTCAACAATGTAAATATACTTAATGCCACTGAACTGTACACTGAAAAATGGTTACTATGGTACATTTTATGTTATGTATTTCATCACAATTTTTAAAAAGACATAGAATATTAGAAAAACTCAGAGGCTGATCTTTGAAAAGATTAATAAGCTAAACACACTTCTGGAGACACTGACAAAGAACAAAAGGAGAGTTGAGTACAAATAAAAAACAGAACAAAAAAAGGAGGAACTATCTAGAGACATAATGGAGATGAAAAAATAATGAAAGAGGGCTCCCATTTGGGGCTGGAAGTAGTGAAACTTATAGGGAACTTCTAAAGCACCTGCGGCACTAGGAGTGGTATGAATGGCTGTTCCAGAAGGGAAGGGAGAGGCTGCTCTTCTTGCCCCACACTACTACTAGATGAAGTAGATGACTGTATAGAAAAATATAAAATACCAAATACTTATAAGAAGAAATAAGGAACTTAATAAGAAACTAAAGAAATTGAGATAGAAGTTAAAATTTCTTCTCCTCTCTACCAGAGAAAAAACCCAGGCCCAGTGGTTTTACGAGTATGTTTTACCAAACTTTTGAAAAAGAGTTAATTTCTATCTTATGTAACAAGTTGTTTCAGAAAATAGAAAAAGAGTGAGAGCTCCCTCAGCTCATTGTATGAGATTAATGTAAATTTGGCTCTAAAACCAAATGATAAGAGTTAAAGAAAAGAAAATTATAATCTCATAATCCTAATAACATATTAACTAAATGATGAGGACAGTTTATTTTAAAAATGAATCACAAGCAGGTGGGATTTATCACAGGAACTCAAGGAAGATTGATCTTCAGAAAATCTAAGGACACAATTAAACATATTAACAGACTGAGGGAGAAAAACCACGATTATCTCAATTGATTCAGAAAAACATTTGATAAAGTTCGACACCTATTTATGATTTTAAAAAACACCGCAAACCTCTTAGCAAACAAAGCATAGAAGACGACTTCCTTAATTTGCTAAAGGTCATATATCAAAAACCTATAGCAAATATATTGTGCTTAACGGAGAAGTTGTAGATACATTTTACTTAAGATTAGGAGAAGAAAAGAGTGCCCACTATCACTGTTTCTGGTTATCATAGCGCTGGAAGCACTTGTCATTGCTCTGTGGAAAGAAATAAGAATTATAAAGATTAAAAAAGAAGAGACTAAATTGTCATTATTTCATCTACTTAGAAAATCAACAGAGTATTAAGACTAATAAAGTTCAACAAGGTTGCTGGATTCAAAATAAACTTTAAAGATTTAATAACATTTCTCTATAGCAGCCATACAATAAAAATAAAAGCATTTGTAAGAGCAACAAAAACTATGAACTATTTAGTTCAATAAAACTGTGAACTATTTTACTAAAGCAATACATAGACATTCATGGAATAAAGTATAAAGCTAATAAAGGATGTAGAAGATGATTGGAATAAAGTGAGACATTCTGTGTTTTTTGGAAGGATTGACTTATAAGTATCAGGATGGCAAACTTCTCAAATTAACCAGCTGATTCAATGAAATCTCAATGAAAATTTCAGTTGAATTTTTAGGAACCAAAACTTTCTCTCAGATCTATATGGAAAAATAAGGGTCCAGAAATAACTGAGTCAACCTTGAAAAATAACAGTAAATAAGGGAGTTTTATCCTACCAAATATTAAAACATGCTACAAAGTCATAATAATAAAAGCAGTGTGATATTGGCTCAGACACAGACAAAAAGATCAGTTCAACAGAACAGAGAGTTTACAAATTGACCTATATATAAATATGGAAACTTAATATAAGGTAAAGTGAGAGTTGCGACTAAACAGAGAGAGAGAATGAACTGTTTAGTTGATGATGTTGGGAGATAATAAAACTGGCTCCCTACATGGAGAAAAATAAAACAGAATCTCTATCAAGCACCAGACACCAAGGGTGCTTGAACTCATCAGTAATCAGAGAACAGCAAATTTAAACGGCAACAAGATCACCCTTTATACCACTTTGACTATAGAACTAGGGATGTGGTTAATACCAAATGGTGATGAGGATGTGGAGCTCTTGGGCCCTGTGCAGTGCTGTTGAACATGCAGACTCTGTAGTTCCTCTGGATGGCACCCTGGCAGTGTTGAGTCAATTAATCCAGCATTCTGCTTCTACTTTTTAAAACCCTTACCTGGATCCATGAGGAGACATGAAATGGTATTCATGACAGCATTGTTTGGGGTGATGGAGAGCTGGAGGCAAACTGGATGTTATCCCTGGGGCTCTGAGTGCTCAAAATGTGATAGGTGCACACTGTGGCGTACTCTGCAGCAGTGAGAAGCAAGGGACTTAAAACAGGACAAAATGGAAGAAGTAACAATAAAATATATAATATAATACAATACAATGCCTAATAAATAAGTAGTATTGTATTACATATTTATAATATAAAATGTATTAGTATTTTACCGAATTTAAAATTCACACCGCAATGCATATGATTCAGTAACACATGCTACATTAGTTATCTGTTACTGCTTACCACAGTACTATCAAACTTAAACAGCAGTAAATCTTTAGTATCTCTCATGGCTTTTGTGGGTCAGAAATTGTATGGGTTAGAGCAGCTTAGCTGGGTGAGTGAGTGGCTTGGGGATTCTCATGGGTTGCACTCAAACCATTGGCTGGGGCTGCAGTCATCTGAAGGCTGGACTGGGGCTGGATGCACTCACATGGGTGCAAGTTAGTGCTGGCTGTTGGTGAGAAGCCTCAGTTCCTCACCACATGGGCCTATCCTCGGAGCTATTTGAGTATCTTCATGACACAGCAGCTGGATTCCCCCAGAGTGAGTGTTACAAGTGACCTGAGTCATCTGAGAGAGAGCAAGGAGGAAGCTACAGTGTCTTGTATAACCTAGTTTCAGAAGGTACATGCCAGCACTTCTGCCACATTCTATTTGTTAGAAGCAAGTCACTAAGTCTGGCCCCCACTCATAGGGAAGGGATTAGGCTCCACCTTTTGAAAAAAAAAAAGATGTCAAAGAATTTGTGCGCATATTTTTAAACTACCACACATGCTAGCAAAAGAATTTACAGTAAGCAGTTTGGAGTGGTTGCACTCCACAGAATACTGGGAATAGGATAAAAATAGAAAAAAATTAGAAAGGGGAGGGAGGAGGGAGGAGAGAAAGGGGAGGGAGAAAGGAAAGCTAATAAGTGGCCCTGTGTGTACCAAAGACAACGGTGTGTCATGAATTGAAGTGTATGTTTAATTCTCTGCATCCTGAATAAAAAATAATAATAAAATAAAAACTGTGTGTGTACCTTTCAGTTTCCTTTCTATATGTTCACATAAACACATAAACCTTCACACTTACAGTTTGTGTTTTCTGCTGTTTTTGATCCTGGCTGGGATCTTATTATACATATTGATCTACAACTAGATTTTTTCAGTTAATTATACATCTTGGAGAGTTTTTTCACGCCATTATACAGAGGTCTGTCTTATTCTTACTATTTCTGCATATCATTCCATAGTATGGATGTACCAAAGTTTATTTAATCACTTCCTTATTGGTGGACATTCAGGTCGATTTTACTTGTCTTTTTTTCCTTTCTCTCTGGTTGGAGGGTGTCTCTCTGACTGTATCTACAACCACCTTTGTTTCTCTGTCCTCTCGGCACTTTTCCTTTACTTATTTTGTCTCCACTGGAGTTCAAGATTGAGGGACAAGGGACATGCAAGACGATTCTGCTGCAAGCAGAGGTTGTAACTCGGAGGCAAGCAGGAGCCACTGTGGCGAGCTGGCTATATCCTCAGCCTGCCTCCCTCTAATTTGCTGTATGGAGGATACAATGCTACTGGGCAAACACCTGGTCTTCACCTTCAAAGAACTTAGATTTTGCATTGGGGACAGATAGGTGAGTAACCCCACCCGAGGCAGAACAGCATAGGGTAAGAGGCAGCCTTCCAAGTTCACTGGCTGCCCGGGTTCCCCCCCACCCCCATCACTTACTAGATATTTGACATTAGGCAAGTTATTTCACCTCCCAATACCTCGGTTTTCTCATATGTAAAGTGAGGATGTGAGAGTCTATTTTCTAATAAAATCTATCTGAGAAATAAATAAGATAATACATATAAAGTGCTTAGCACAGTGCCTGACATGTAGTGATCTGAGAACACTGAACTGTTAGAAAGCTAGCCAGGGGATGGTCGTGCATGAACCAGGGCACCGACCAAAAAGGGAGCCGTGGGCTCTGGGCTCTCTGCCATCACAGACGAAGGGTATAGCCCACAGGATGGGCAGAGCTGGAGGAAAGTATTCCAAGGGGATGAAAAGGTAAAAGGAAAAGCACTGGGTAGAAAATAGGAGGTATGTTTGGAGAATGGGGAGCAAGTGTCCTGTGGCTAGAAAGTCATGTGTACTAGCAAGGGGAGAAAAAGTCCTTTCAGGGATGTGGGCAGGCAGGCTTCTGGCACAGAGATGGAAGTTCAAGGCCCTTCCATGGACTTGAACCCCAAAGCTGAAGTTGCAGGTCTATCATAGGACTTCTGTCAGGGTCAGGCAAGGCTCCAGGAAGGAAGCTCCCTTCCCACCATCCTCTTGCCTTCTTCCGTGGGGACCTCCTCCCAGAGCTTGGCCACTCCCAGCATCCAACACCCCCACCCCTCAGCTGGTTGGGAGGCAGGCAGGAGGCTTTTCGCGGGGGCTGTGCCGGGTGGGCGGTTTTCCCAGAGCAAGGAGCAAGGCAAGACTGAATTGGCGCCAGCTCCCCCAGATATAGACGTTACTGGTTGGATGACCAGCCTGCCCCAGCTAGCTTGAGCCCAAGGGCTCCCTCAGGCACTGTGTTCCTGTCCTGGGGGCTGTGACACCACATCCCAGGGGTGCAGCATGTCACAGAGGGAGGCAAGAGGGGCACCAGCCATGCCCAGAGTGGGGCAGAGCCCAGGGAAGGCCAGGCCAAGGTTCCTAGCAGGCCCTGACAGGAGGAGGAGCCGCCTGAGCCGGACGAGGCAGGACCTGTGGGAAGAGACCAGCTGGAGCAACCAAAGATGGAGCAGAGTTGCCCCTGGCCCGAGAGGGGCCAGGGCCAGGAGCCTGGCTGGAGGCAGGGTAAGGAAATACGGGCCTTGCAGAGGGCACTGGGAGGCGAGGGGTGGAGGGGCTGAGAAGTCACTTCTGATGGCAGAGCCTCACTGGTCCCTTTGACTCCAAGGCTCCATGCTGGGGTGGCTAGGATAAGTCAGAGCAGTTAAGTCAGTCTTAACCAGAGTGTACCTCAGATAACTGGCCCAACTCACTTCTCTCAAGGAAACGGAGGCCTGGAGGAATGGGGTGACTATTCCAGGGCCCCGGGGCAGCAGTCGGCGTGGGGCCGGGACCTCAGCCTGCGTGATTCAGCCCCGGGCTGGTGTTCTTCCTTTTCCCCACAGCTGCCTCTTCCTCTCAGGGCCTGGCCAGGCGAAGGGTCAGCCCTACAGAGCAGGGCGTGGCTCTGTGATCCCTGTGGCCCCTGGGCACCCTGATAAACTGGATTCAGACTGGGGTGTGGGTGGAACAAAGGCTAGGAGCAGGCACATCCTAGCTCCATCGGACCCCAGGCAAGGCCTTCTCTCTACTTCCTCAGCTGTACAGTGGGGCAGGGCCAAGAGTGGACAAACTGAGGGTGAGGCCCTTTGGTCTCTGCTGTTCAGCGCACTGCTACTCTGGCAGGAGACTTTACACTAGAATGTTCTTAGAAGCCGTGGCAGTTGGGGATCTGGTCAGATCCACTCACCAGCGGTCCTCTGTGCAGAGTGAGGCCAGTCCTGAGAACGCGGCACGGGAGCGGAGCCGGGTGAGGACGCTGCGCCAGGCCTTCCTGGCCCTGCAGGCTGCTCTGCCTGCCGTGCCGCCTGACACCAAGCTCTCCAAGCTGGATGTGCTGGTGCTGGCCACCAGCTACATAGCCCATCTCACCTGCACGCTTGGCCATGAGTTGCCTGGCCCCGCCTGGCCACCCTTTCTGCGTGGACTCCCCTACCTGCACCCTCTCAAGGTAGGCCACAGGCCCAGGGCCTTGGGGAAGGGACTTTGGGATAGAGGGTATTGGACTCAGGCCCTCTGCCCTGAGCAGAGCGCTACTGGAACCAGCTGCTTCTTGCTCTCTCAGAAGAGGAGCCAAAGTTGGCTCTTGGGGTGCAGTGAGGGGGGTGGTGATTGGAAATGACTTCGTGAGAATGTGGTTCCTCCAAGAGAAGACCCAAAGATTCTGGGGTGCCTTGTGGCAGCGGAGGAAAAGGGGCAGTTTCTAGGGCTGGTGCCTAGGACAGGAAACCACACCTAGGAGAGTCCTAGATTCGGGGAGCATCGTCCCATCGTACAATGACCTGTGTCCTCTGGCCTTGTGTTGCAGGAGAGGTCTCTCTCCGGGAGAATAGCCTAAGAAAGCATCACTCTAGAAGCAACCAAGCTGGGGTGGGGGTGGGGGGAGCAGAGGAGGCGGTGGGAGTTGGGGCAGGCGAGAGCAGGAGCTTCCTGCACGCGCCACTTCTCAGACTGCACCCTACCTTCCCTGCACCTCAGTTTTATTACACGTGAAAGGGAAGATAACATGAGCCTTACTTCTCTTCCAGGGTATGAAATGAGATCGTAAATGAAAGTCTAATTAATAATAAATCACCATCTCGGTAACAGCTAACATTATTTGGATGCTAAAGTTATGCGGGGGGCTGAGCTCAGCACTTCCGTGCATTCTCATCTTTTAACACACACAAGGACCAAAGGAGGATGAGGAAACCAAAGCTCAGGGAGATTAAGTGGCTAAATGTGGTGTGAACCCAAGGGTGTCTGACTTCGGACCCCCACTCACAGCCACCAAGAAGGTCCAGGGGATGACATGTAAGTTGCTGGTTGCAGAGCATCACTGTGTGTAAAGCTAGGGCTAGCTTTGCCCTCTGACGATACCAATGCAATGAGATCAACTTTACTTTTATGGAAGATACTTTTTACCATCTCTCTCCCCTAAACATCATAGTTTTTAAATGTCTTGAAACTTGAGATTTTTTTCTTTCAAGTAAATGTGGCTAAAATGCAAGATTTTGAGATTAAATGGGGCAACTCTGAAATGGTGGCAGTGGTACCTGGCGTGGGGGAGGGGCATAGTCATGTCCTAAGTTGCAAATTGGTGGCCAAGGTAAGACCATTGCATGTAGTAGGTATATAATACGCTGAAGAATGAACGAATGAGAGCCTGGTTAGGTCTAGAACACTGGCAGCTCAGTGGGGTGGGGAAGTTAGCCAGGAAGTGTCCCCTCAGCCCCCAAGTGGCAGGGCTGCCAAGAGGAGGGCAAAGCTCAGGGCAGAGTCAACCTGGCGAGTTCTGGAACTGTCCACACTCCTGCTGGAAGGATAGACAATCTTGGGCGGTCCCCAGCTGAGAGGAAATGGGTAGCACTGATATCTGGGGCCAGGGCTGGGCAAGAGTAGGGGTCAGGACTCTTCAGCGTCAGGAGTCTCTCCTTGCCACCGCTCTGCTGCTGTCTCCACTGCCCAGCCCTGGCTGTGACCAGCTCCGCATCCACCTCCCTCTCGACTGGGCTCTCACTCTCCTCAGCTGGCTCCTCATGTGCCTCCCCACCAGGCTCAGGTGGTCAGGAGACTGTATGGCCAGAAGTGGTGGTGAGCCAGAAACTGCTGTGATCAGAGTAGTCACGTCAGGGGAGAGTCTCAGGAGGCAAGTCTAGGGAAGGCCAAGTTTGGAGTGCCAGGGGCTTATTTGTAGGCAGATTGTAGAAATAACTCCAGAGCCAGGGAAGCTTTTTTTTGTACTAGGAACCCACTGAACTCAGGCCACAATAGTGAGCATTACTCACCTTCCATCCCCGTGTCTTTCAGAAGTGGCCGATGCGATCTCGTCTTTATGCTGGAGGCCTGGGGTGCTCTAGCCTTGACTCCACCACAGCCACCACCTTGGGCCAAAGAACGGAAGAGGCAGAAGCCGAGCCCCAAGTACCTGGAGAGGCAGATGCTCTCCTTCCCACCAAGCTACTCTCACCAGCTCTTGATGACAAATGATCGTCACACTCACCCTTTTCTCTTAGGCTGTGACTCAAGCTTATGGACCTGGATTCTCTACCAGGCCCTGCCTGTCTTCACTCTGACGCTCACTCATCAGACCTGACTCAGCTTCCCAGTTCCAGCCCACAGACCAGGTGAAGCCGCCGGCATGTCTGTGATGGAGAGTACTCAAGAGCACCAGGGAGCAGATGCTCATCTTGACACCCAGTGGGTGACTCCCCAGTGGCTCTTCTGTGGCAGCTACAAGGGAAATGAGAGAGTAAGGGGTTTGACTGGGTTGGAAATTGAGTTAGGGCACCATCCCTGCTCATCACCCCTCCCCCGCCTTTAAGTTCCCACAAACCCTCTGGAAATTGCTAAAAGACAAACGTGGTTGGGCAGGTGAGAGGTAGGGGCCTAGGATGGCCACAGCCACGGGGGCTGATGGAACAGCCAAAGACCAGACAGGCTCTCGGTAGCTTGAGTGTGAACAGAGCTAGGTTGGGGTCACATTGCCAGGGCGGAAACCGAAGAAGGGAACATATTTTGTCATTATGCCCCAAGATGCTTACTGGAAGTCAAAAGACAGGAAGGAATTTAGGGGGCTCGTTCCCGCATTACAGTCTCTCCAGCTGCCCCTCATCACTACATTTTCTCCCTCTCTGGGCCCTGAACCCTTCTGCTCCTTTCCTGATATGAGTTATAGTTACAGGTTAAGCAATAAAGCTTATTTTGTTTACATTCCAGTTTCCAGAGAAACTTTTAGATCATTGCAGCTGCCTACTTTGAGAAGATCTTATCCCCGGAGCAGCTCTACCTTAACTGAACCAGGCAGCACCTTAAGGCCTTGCATATGAAAGATAGTGATAGACTCAATTATATCCTTGAAGGACCTTACATGGAGAATGTGTATCTTTTCCAGGGGTTGATAATTACAGTCTTTTCTTTCCATTATGTTAGAAACCTAACTTCCAGGAAAAACAAGGCCTGGGTTCAGTGGGTTTGGGTTCTTAGTATAATTTTGGCCTAAAGCCTCACTGGCTTTGGAGTTATTTCTACAATCTGCCTACAAACGAGCTCCCTCAGGCCAGCTCCTCCCCGCAGACATGGCCCTCCCTAAGGTCTGCCATGGGGTGACAGAAATCTGATAGAGCTTTAGTGGAATTTATCCCTGGCCCTGAAGAAATCATTTGAGGACTAATCACAGAGCCTACACATACTGGAAATAACTTTCCAGATTAGATCTAGCTTCAAAGCAGGCAACTGAAGTCCCCACCGAAATGAAACCATCCTTTTGTTAAATTTCAGGGCCTCAGAGGGGGAGGGGATGGGCTAGGCTGACTAGAGTGCCAACAGGGGTAGCCTTAGACAGAACCACCACTGCCATCGTGAGAATAACTGAGGCTTGGGACAGGCCAGACGTGGTCGGAGGTCTGGGTTTTGCGTGATAAGTTGTCCTGCCTCCGCAGGGCTGGCCAGCTCAGCAGGGGAAAAGGGGCTGAAGGGGAGAATCAGCAAGTTGGGGTGGAGTCAAAAAAGAAGACACAGAATGTCCCAGCCGTGGGTGCATGGGATGTGGGAGAGCAGCTGGACTGTGGCTGGGAGCCACGGGGAGAAGGCCTGGGCCAAGGCTGAACTCGTAAATCTATAGAGCTTCTGCCGAGGGGCCTGGAGAGCTTGTGCAGAGCTGCTTCTGGGCAGCTGGATAGGGCCAGGCAGGGGCAGAGACCAGGTGTGGGTGGGTATAAGCACAGTGCTCTTCAGGAGACCATAAAAGTCCAGCTTGAATGTTCTATTTTTACAGCCAATGAGCAGTAACTTCCTGGTTGAGTTTGAGGGTGATAGGATGAGAAGCAGATGAATTTCCTCCAGGGCTGGTGGCACGCAATATTTTTCTGGGGATGAAACTGGGAAGGTTGGCTTTGGGTGTGCATAGAGGGTTCCTCTAGAGCATAGGGCTTTTCCTGATAACTGAGGAGACTGGTTTGGAGCTTGCCTCACCCCGCCCTGCTCGTAGTAAGCCCTTGAGGGTGACCATGACACTCTGGTTGAGAAGATGAAAAGGGCAAAATAAGAATGAAGCTGGCGGAGGGCTGAGGAAGGGCGAATGTCATCATTACAGGTTTCTAAGGCTGCCTCAGGCTCTTTCCAGGCAAAGCTGTCTTCCTTAGTATCTGGACTGTCCTATTGAGATCCAAAGGCCAACTTTTCCAAACAGACAGCACCCAACACAGTCAGGCCAGGGTGCAAAAGGGCTGTGAGCAGGGAGGTGAAGCCAAGGGAAGGAGTGAGGATGAAGAGGAATAACCAGAGGAAGTAGCTGATCAGAGACTGGATCCACAAATGAACCAGAACCAACGGTAACTTCCTTTGCCTCTGTAGCAGCAGAAGAAAAATATCTGTTCACTGGGAGACCTTTTATTCCCAACGGGCCTGGGAGCAGGAGGTGGACAAGAACAGTTGGAGGCAGCTGAGACTCAGGTCCAAAGACAGCTTTTATTCCCTGGGAACAAGGGTATGTGAGAAACAGGCTCCAAAAGGAAGCAGGAGCACAGGTGGCTAAGTGACATTAAGATGGCCTGGCTCAGGAGTCAGAGGGCTGGTCGTCCCTTTGGTGATCTCGTACTGCCTGCCCCATCCCCAGTGCCTGTGACCCAAGGGGATGATGCAGGCCACGATGGTGAGAACAGCTTCCCACAGTTGGATGTGTGTGTGCTTTCTGATGAGCTGCAGAATTAAGGGCAGAGGCTTAGATGGACTTTGGGGGAGGCAGACCTGGCCAAAGGGTTATCTGAGTATTAAGGCAGAGACTGCAGATCTTACCTAACTGGGAACTAGAGTAATTAGAAATAGAAAATCTACTCTTCTCTGAGAATTCCTTTTCCCTTCCTCTGGAAGAAGCCTGGCCAGGACGAGTCAGGTGGTACTGTCCTCTCCCTTTCGTGGCACAAACCCTAAACCCAGGGCCTCTGCAAGCTTAGATTCTAGACCAGGGGTTGTCAAACTATGGCCAGTGGGCCAATTCTAGCCCCTCCAACCTGTTTTTGTGAATAAGTTTTTATTGGAATACAGTCACGTTCTTTTGTTTATATATTACCTATAGTACTTCCTGATACCATGGCAGAATTGAGTAGCTACGAAAGACTGTAATGTCTAAAATGAGTTCAGAGTTCCTATGTAGGACTTCTGGCCATTTTCAGAAAAAGTCTGTTGACCACTGCTCTAGATCAGAGATATTCAAAGTGTGGGTTGGGAAACCTGGGGGGAGCGGGGGAGGGGTCCCCTGAGACCACTTCAGTGCTCTCAGTGGCCAAAACTATTTTCATAATACAAGATACTTCTTGCCTTTTTTCACGCCTATTCTCTCATGAGTGTAATAGAATTTCCCTGAAGCTATATGACATGTGATGTTGCAACAACAGATAGAGAATCCAGCTATCAGTTACAATAGACATTAAAGATATTTGCAAAAATGTAAAATGATGCCACTCTTCTCACTAAATAGTTTCCAATGTGGAAAACTATTTTTGTTTTTAGAAAATATTGTATATGTTCACATATAGTGGGTTAATTAATGTTATTTTAAAATAAATATTCTTTAAAATTCTCTATTTTAATGCCTAATATGGTGACTATCAGTAGAATAACCCATATAAACAAAAGCTCTGCAAAGTCCTACTTTTTTTAAGAATGTGAAGTGGTCCTAAGACCAAAAATTTTTAGAATATCTGCTCTAGAATAAATTGGTGGGGGTCAAGGAAAGCTCCTGCCCCACATCATGACCCTGTATGTGACAGTTCTATCCTCTGCCTAAGGCAGATACAGTGAATAAGATCTGGTCTTCAAGAGACAGAGGGCTTGGGGTCAGGGGGAGCGCCTGGCAGAGTGTGGACAGAGGCCTGGGTTCCTGGTGAAGTCTCCTGGAGGATGAAGGTAGAGCTGCTTCCCTGGTGGGCTAGGCCCTCCTCGGCCACCGCCATGGCCTCCTTGTCCCTGCTGCCCTTCAGCATCCCATTACTCATCTTCTCCAGAACACTGCAGTGTCCATGGACAGGTCCTGGGGACACACAGAGCAAAGGGAGAGGTGTGAGGTGAACAGGAGACAAAGGGGTGGGGAAGGAACTCAAGCAGAAAAGGTGAAAGACTTTGTTTGGAGCCTGGCTAGAAGGGAGACCAGAGCAAGGGGGAGAGGAGAGGGGAGGCCAGCACGCTGTGTGCCTCCCTGGGCTAAGAGCCTCTGCCCATGAAGCCAGCGCTTCCTTGTGGGAAGGAGCCGGGGCAGTTGCTGTGGGATGGTCCAGGATCAGGCAAACAATCAGAGAAAGGGGTGCTGGGTTGGAGGAGAAAGAAAAGGATGAAAAGGAACCTGGAAGGTCTGGCGTAGTCTGGAGAGAGAAGGAAGGGATCGGTCTGGAAAACATAGGCGTTACCTGGCTGTAGCTTTTGCAGTGAAGTCGCTTCTGACAGGACAGGGGCAGGAGGGCCAGGAGTCTCAGCAACACCGGGTAAATGGTCTGAGGGTTCAGGGTCCAGCCCGCATCTCCCTGAAGGTCAAGGTGCCTCTGGTTACCGTGTAACCAGTGCATACCCAGCAAGCCCTCTGTTCTTGAGATTCCCAGCTGCCAACCCCCTCCCATCTCCTGGATCCCGGCCAAGAAACCCGGGAACCCAGAAGGCAAAGTCAGTTCTCCCCGCAGAGTTCAGATTCCATGAGCACTGCTCCCTCAGCTTGTCCTGTTTCTCTATGTCCCCAACTGACATGTCCTCACCAGTGGAAAGACTGCCAGGTCCCAGGACCCCTGCTGGACTTGCAGTCCACCACAGGTGCCCATGCCTTGGCCTTCAAAAGAACCACCACGGTCCTTGCTTTGTCAACGAGAAACACCAAGAGCGATTCTCTATGTCCTCTTGGTTGAGCCTGGGTTTCCCACTCCTTCCACCTCCAAGCTAGCTGCTGGGGGTGCTGGGAATGTGAGGATGGGCACTTCCCCTCCTGTGGGCTCTGCCTCCCCAGCTTCAAGGTGGGAGAAGAGAACCACCCCCAACACAGCAAGGGGGTCTGCCACTGAGCAGAGAAACAAAGGACAAGGGATTTCCTCAAGGGCTTCGGGCAAGAGCTGACCACCGTCACTCGGGAGATATTAATGGAGACAGAAGTGGAACTAAGGACCAGTGCCATTGAAAAAGCTGAGAAGTTACGAAGGGGCGAAAATGACTGAAGTTTTTTGGTTTTTGTTTGTTTGTTTGTTTTACGCCTACAGCACCCCGTCTTCCGAGGTGGTCTCCCATCCAAGTACTGACCAGGCCCGACCCTGCTTAACTTCTGAGATCAGACGAGATCAGAATGTTCGGGGTGGCATGGCTGTAGACCTGAGGTTTTTTTTAATCTGAAAAAAATTACAAAAAGTTATTCAGTGCTTAGAATAGAAACAATCCCCTACATTAAAAATTCTGGAAGGAGAAAAACAGTTGAGTAAATTAAGCCTAAATAACAACAGTTACATCAAGGCTTCAGTGGGTCAGAAGCCCTGGGGTTGGGTCCAAGTTGGATGAAAATAGATTCCATGTCACAAATCCAAGAAAATACAGCTAATGGCATGGTGGCTGGCAGAGACCCTAGAGCTCTGGTGTGCTAGTGAAAATATACATACACTCTCTCTAAAAATGCAAATTTTGAATAGGGCTTAAGGAGGGAGCCTGCCATAAATGATGTACCTGGAACAGGTGAATATAAAACTGTTGAGATCTTATATGCTCTGACAAGAAGTACAGTAGCATAAACCAGAATTTGAAGCAAAGCTCAGCTGTAACCGCGGAAGTGTGGGCATGTGCCAAGCCTGCTGGGAAAGGTTACATCTTATCGCAAGACACTGGGAGGGCTGCCAGATGTGGGATGTGCCAGTTAGTAAAGCTCCTCTTCATTCATATGCCAATGCTGGTTGAATGTGCCTTGCAAAACACGGTTGTAATACTCCACCAACAGGCCAAGGAAGTGAGACTCCCTTGAGACTAGTCTCATCAGTCTCACCAGGTGCTTATTATCATCAACAACATGCCACCACCACCTGGACATAAGGGCAGACCAAGACAGACTTATTTTGTTTTCAGAAGGTTGTCTTAAAAATATGCCGTTGACCCAGACAGGCAGGGCCTTCATATACTACTGTAAAATGAATATCTACTTGTGCTTGCCCTGGAAATGTGGAAGTTTACATGACGGGTAAATGGTGTTACTAAAAAATTATGAAATTCTAGGCTGTATTTTGATGTCTTCAGGATCCAGGGTTAACAGATTTTCATGGGGTTCCTGATATGTGTGAGCCATGGCGGGCGTTGAGTGAGGAGATTGGATAGCCCTTTTTGAAAGGCAGTGTCACTTTGTAGAAGAGATCTTGATATTGCAAATCCTTCAGAGAAACCACTGTTAGAAACATTAGCAGTAAAGTGATGGGGCGTGTTATTAATGCTACACTTATTTAAGACCCAGAACAGAAAGGGGCTGGTCTCATGCCAGAGCCATCGGCAGCCTCCCAGAAACAGTAAAAATCCTAAGTCAGTCATTATATGTTGGTCCTTCTACAGTGCTTTTAAGAAGAAAGTGTTTCTTCCAGCTTAAGAACACAGAGATTGGCAGACTTTCTGCCCCACCGCCTTAACTGGAGGATTTTTTTTTTTTTTTTAAAGCATTGCAACGATGACCTTTGTACAAGGTCACAACTGGAATTGTTCAAAAGTTTCCCAGAAAGACCTAAACTGATCAAACATCTATGTTGAAATATCCCCTCTGGCTTTAGCTGAAACTTCTCTACTTAAATTTATATCCCCAACCAGGGAGAACATCTAGTTTGAAAGAGTTCCTAGCTCTTCCTAAATTGCAAAGTGGTGAAAGAAGATGGCTCTGATCTTAATAGAAGGGTATCAATGGTGTTGATCAGTTCTCTCATAGCCTTTTTTCTCTCCCAACTTAATGTGGCTCTGGATAATCGTCTCATTATCTGCCTCAGGTCTTACAGAGCTTCCATTCAATTTGTGCTCAGTTATGACAACTATGCAAGGTATAGAAGGAATTTCTCCAGAGACATTCTAAACAAACATGAAGGAACAGAGCAGGAAAGAGAAAATGTGGGTTTGTAAAACATACTGGACTGACTGCTAAAATAGAAATTACCTGCCCTAGACCACTTGACATTTTGTCTTTTGTTTCTTCCAAAGTTTCAGGGATTAGAAATCTCGGGGAGACCCGCCCCCACAATGCCTCCCTGAGCCAGGACCTCTTTGAGCGAGTATTCTTATCTATCTTTTACACTCTGAGTGTGTTGCCTATTGGGGATCCCAGCTTTATGACAGGGTCTCTGACCCAACTTCCCATTTTGTATGGGCCCCAGTATGTCTCTGGTCCCCAAACTTGGTCTGTTACACCTCTGGCCAGGAATCGGCAGATACCGCCAAGGCAACACTGGCCTCGGTGCTGGCTTACCATTTTTGATTTTATGCTTTTTAATCTCTTCTCTTATTCCTTTCTCTTATTTTTTTGCCAATCCAACAATTTAAAATATTTTAATATTTTACCATTAAAAACATGTTTTAATATTTTATTCATCACTTTGAGTATTCTGTACTAAGAGGATTTCTTTACACATCCAGTCCAGCATATTGTCAGATGCGAAAGTCCAACAATTTTTCTTAAAAAATATGTCATTCGTCCGGAATTCAGTACATATGACAAAGAGATCGAAAATAGAAAAAAAGAATATAATATAGGAGAATATCTTCATGACCCTGGAATAAGGAAATATTTCTTTAAAAAGACAGAAACAGCACCAAGCCTAAAGAAGAAGATGGATAAATTGTACTGCATAAAATTAGGAACATCTAGTCATTGCAAGACACCATGAGAGAGTGAAAAAGGCAAGTTCACAGGGTGGGAGATTTTTGCACTACATATAATCAAAAGAGCTTGTATCAAGAATATAAAAATATCCACCGAGCAATAAGAAAATTGTAAATGGGCCAGAGGCTTAATCAGGCACTTTTGTAAAGAGGATATCCAAGTGGTCAAAGATGGTCAACTCCAATAGTAATTCGAAATATGCTCATTGGAACCACAATGAGATAGCAGGACACACTCACCAGAATGGTTAATATCTATATCTGTTAGTCCAGTAAATACATACCTGTGTCTCTAGCCTCAAAATATGAGTGCACAAGTGCATCAAAGATATGTACAAGAATGCTCATAACAGCATTATCTGTTATAGCCCTAACTTGGAAATTTCTATTCTTTCTTATGACTGCTGGGGTTGGCCTTCTGCAAATCATATTTTTCTTTTCAGGCTAGCACTCTATTGGGCTCTGCCAATAGTGGGCACTAGAGAAAGCCTGTAAGCTGAGAGGAGAGAGAAGGGACTTGCTTCTTGGCAGTTTGCTTTAGGCCACTGGAGTGACATGATGGCAGCAGCTCTTTACCTTAGCAGCTACGTTTGGCTCAAGTTTTCAGCTTTCCTCTCTTCTCAGAACCAGCCTTTACTGTGTCCTTTGAAGATACTGCATGAACTGTTCAGAACTGCTTCCTCTGAGGTCTGAGTTCCGCCTCCCCGCAGGTTCTTCCTCCAAGCTTCTGGATTCTTCCACCTCTTCCCTTGTTAACCCCAAACGCTCCTGGAGCTTCCTTCAGTTGCCAGGTCTATGTTTCCTGGGCATTTCCCTTTGGTCTTTGCAGTCCTTACAATAATAAACTCCTGTTAAAATAACAAGTGTGGCTCTTATATTCTTGGCTGGATGCAGCCAAGGTTCAATACTTTTGACATCAGTCCAGCCTCCTGACCAGGAATAAATTGGAATATCTCTCCTCTTCTAAAAAGGGAATCTGAGGGCTGCAATACGGTTGATAGGATTCAAAGATCTTCACAGCCATGCTTGGTTGGTTGCCAATGGCTTCTTGTCATGGTTACAGAAATCAACCAGAGCCAAAGAGAACACAGCATCCTGGGTGTTGATTGCTGTGACTGCATACCAGGAAGAAAAATGGGAAAATGGCATCTTTCTTAAAGTCATCATAGCCCTCCTTGGATACATTTTTGAGAAAACAAATTGAGAACATCCAACTCCAGAGGTACCCTGCTGTTACTATGGCCACCGCTGTGTATGTGTGTGTTTGATAACGTCATTGCTGTGGCTGATTCTTTAACCAGATTGTAAACATGTGTGCAGAGCTTGCCCAACAAACGAACAAAAGGTTTGTGTAATCTGTAAGCAAAACAACGTGAGCTAAGACCTTGATGGGCTAGGATCTTTCAATGTTCATCCCCAAGCAGCCTTGTATCAGCCATTATGAATTATTAAAAACCCAGTCCACTCTCTCTCCTTCCAAAAATCTCTCCCTTATGGTATATAATTTTCCTAACCCAGTTAAATACACGCTTCTATAGTTCCTACCATTTAAATCTGTGTCTAAAGAAAGCAGAACACAATCTGCTCATTCAAAAAATCTATTTTTATTTACTCTTGAAGCCAGAAAACTCTCAAGGATTTTCCTAACGTATTCATTCTAGATCGTGCCAATCTTTTGATTCGCCCCAGAGGCATTATCCAACACCTTGGAGACTCAGCTCCTGATCTTCTCAAATACAATTTCCCTCACTTCAGCCACCCACTCCTAGGGTCATGCCTTTTACCTTGTCATAGTCAATAACTACTATCCCCAAAATCTCTATTTCGAGAATTCTGATTTGATAATTTGATCTCTATTTCCTATCCTTCCATCTCACTTACTGCAGTCCAGTATTTCTTCAATCTTATTGAGACCTCTGATTCATTTACCACCTCTGTTTTTCTAACCATCTTCCCTCAGCTCCTTACTTCCTCTATCCTCATCCCAGACTCCATGTTCATTATTATAATCACTCCTTTGCAAATGCCCTTATCCCTTCCCTGCTCCCCCTCCATTGTGTTTGCCTGGCAACATCCCGACCCTGCACCATGTCTTCACTGCAGGCCTTGCTCGAATGTGGCTGGAGAGAAATACACAACTGCACTCACTGGCCTCCCTTGAAATTCTCACCATAAATCTCAAATGGGCCCTCAACACTCTATGGCAAACTTCCCTGATATGTTTTCTTTCCCACATTCTAGCACATTTATTTCTCATGTCTTTTTTTCTCCTGGAAACCTCTCAGCTTGCCTTCACCACATACTTCATGAAGAAAACAAGAGCAATCAGGCAGGACCTCTCTATCATCATACCGACTACCACATCTACCAGTTTCTCAGCTGTACTCAAAACTGATGAGGCTTGTCCTCGACGTGGGCCGGGATCCCACCCACGCTTGCCTTTCTGAAGAGTCTTGCTCTTAAAATCTTATCTTTTCTCTTACCACTGGATCACTTCTCACATTTAAATCAGCACGCAAATACTCTCTAGTGTAATATTTCCCATTAAAAAAAAAAAAACCTTCCTTGACCCCAGATCCCTATCTCACTACCACTACATTTCTCTGCCTCACTGCATAGCAAAACTTAAAAAACAAACAAACAAACAAACAAACAAACAAAAACACTCCCCATTTTCTTTTCTCACTCACTCCAAAAAGGTGTCCATCTCCACCTCACCTCTAAAACTGCACTGGTAAAGGTCATCGATGCTCTCCTTTTCGCCAAATCTGACGTTCGTTCTTATGGACTCCTTTTAGTGTTTTGTTTTGTTTTTAGCATCATTTGACCCTTTTGACAACTCTGTCCTTCTTGAAATGCTTTTCTTCTCTAGGTCCCCTAACCGACTGTTTCTTCTCTGTCTTCTTCGTGGCGCCTCCTCTTTTACTTCTAATGTAAAAGTGGCATGGAGAAAACCAGCAAGGCAATAATCACTCTCACTCAGCAAAGTCAAAAGTCAAATGACAAAATGGACAAGAATCGTAAAGGAAAACACTCAGTCTTTCCCTTCTTATGCAGGGAAAAACTCAGTTCTTTCCCACTGGGTGTTTTTCTCCTGTGTGTCTCCTTTAACTTTACAGAAAACTCTTCGCTTTTGGCACTTCTGGTCACCAGATATGTGGGGTTTCCCCTCCCTCTCCCACAATAATAAGCAAGTCTCCAACACCAGCTGGGTGTCCTACAATTTTACCCAATTCTGACACTGTCTACCTGGAGATAGCATCAGATCTCATAGGTAAGGGCTCAGTGCCACAAGACTACCACCTATCCCCACCACCACTTCAGATGCCAGTCACAAGTTCAGGTTATCACTTGTGCTTCTGACCAACCGGCTGAAGACTCTCTCTTCAGATTCGATTAATTTGCTAGAGAGGCTCATGGAAGTCAGGGAAACACCTATTTACCTTTACTAGTTTATTAAAGGATGTGATAAAGGATACAGATGAACAGCCAGATTAAGAAATATATAGGGTGAGGTCTGGGAGGGTCCCAAGAGCAGGTGCTTCTGTCCCAATGGGATGGGATTCGGAGGGCTTCCAGGCTGGTGAATACATCCATACCAGGAGGGGTATGGATGTATTCACCAGCCTGGAAGCCCTCCGAATCCCATCCCATTGGGATTTTATGGAGATTTTCTCACATAAGAATAATCGATCATTAACCCCATTTCTAGTCCCTCTTTCCTCTATGGAGAATGAAGGTGGGACTGAAATTTTCAAGCTTCTAACCATGGTTTGGTCTTTCTGGTGGCCAGCCCCATCCAGGAGCTCAGCCAGAATCACCTCACTAGAATACAAGATGCTCCTAGTGCTCTTATCATTTAGGAATTTGTAAGGGTTTTAGGTGGTCTGTGCCAGGAACCAGGGGCAGAGAGACCAATGAACAGTTAAGTCCTCACTTAACGTCCTCAATAGGTTCTGCTACTTTAAGTGAAACAATATATAGTAAACCCGTTTACCATAGGCTAACTGATACAAACAAGAGCCAAGTTCCTAGGCGTCTCATCAACGTTATAACACCATTATTCGAGGACCTGCTGTATATATTGTCTATTATCTCGTGACAGTATTTACATGGTCATAGACATGGTGATAATATCTCTAACATTTAAAGAGAATTCTCTTTATCCTAGAAATCAATAAGAAAAAGATCAACAATCCAATGGAAAAATAGAGAAAGAATATAAACAAATCTCAGGCAAGGGATACAAATACTCTTTAACGTACAAAGAGATAGACAAACTCTTTAATAACAAAGATAAGTAAAGATGAAGCCTACATTTAAATATCACTTTCAATAATTATACTGATAAAAATATTATCAAAAGTTTGACAACACGCCTTGTGGGAACACAGGTCTCATATATTGCTGTGACATTAATATGAAAAGATCTCTAAGACAGATTTTGTACTGGATACGAAAGTACAAACCAGCATTTATTATGCTCTCAGAACATATATGATTTCTATTTGTATTTGCATAAGGATGGACACACGCGCACACACACATGCACACACACACACGCACCAATAAAAAGCAGTTACTTGTTGGAGTAGGAACTGGAGTGAATGTGGAACAAGGTGAGAATGAGTCTTTCAGTGTGCACCTTTTTAGGCTATTTAGCTTTTGGACTATATGTATTTTTTACTTATTTTTTAAGAGAGACACAAAGAACTATAGTCCAAAGAGTTTCCTAGTGAAATTTTTCTATGCATTGGTTGAAGGAACATAAACAAGTGTGTTTCATCTTAAGAGAAAATTTGGGCATTATTATAAGCAGAATGTGTGGATCCTGAGTTGCACCTGAGTCCTGCACCATTCAGATGACCAGAATGTCCTGAAGGACATTTATAATGAAAGGTGAGAGCATCACCAGGCATATGTTAATCTATTTGAATATTCTACACTGGATCTATGACTCAGCTATGTATGAACTCAATATTTTACCAGGGCAGCAGCTAGCACTGTTATCTGCTTTAACTACCACCTTTACCAGAAGCATTGGCATCAACTGGATGCCTTTTATTGCTATAAAGAAAATGTCCAAACCGAATATCCAAACAACAACTAACATCATTAATCATTAGGGTAATGCAAATCGATATCACTTCACACCAACTAGAATGACCATAATTTAAAATAATTGAGTAAATATCAACTGTTGGTAAGGACATGGAGAAATTGGAACCTTCATACATTGCTGGTGGACCATATTCTGGGCCATAAAATAAATCTTCATAAATTTAAAAAAATTTAAACCATACAAAATACTTAAAACGGTGCAGCCACTGTGAAAAAGTTTGGTGGTTCCTCAAAAAGGTAAACATAGAATTAGGATGTAACCCAACAGTTCCACCTCTTGGTAAGTACCCAAAAGAACTGAAAACAAATATTCAAATAAAAGCTTGTGCATAAATGTTCATAGCAGCTCTATTCACAATAGCCTCAAAGTGAAAACCACCCAAATGTTCAACTGATGAATGAATAAACAAAAGGTGGTGTTTTCACGCAATGGAAAGTTATCTGACAATAACAAGGAATGACGTACCAATGCATGCTACAACCTTAAAAACATTATGCTAAATGAGAGGAGCCAGACTCAAAAGGCCACGTATTGTATGATTCCATATATATGTTCCCCACATCAGTCACTGTGAAGTCATACAGAAAATGCAGACAGCTTCACTACCCCAGAAGTTATGTTGAATGTACATCCAGTCAGGGAGAACTGAGCAGACTTACATTCAGGAAAGGGACTCTGCTGTGAAAGTTTTACCTTCTTTTAATCTTCTTGGTCCTCTTCTGTAATTATAAAAATGTCCTTTTCTGTTATTTGTAAGAACTTTCTTGTCAACATTTGGCCTACAAAAGTTTCATACTATCCACTTTAGAATGCAACCATCAATCTCCAAGCCTCGATAATAAATTATCTTGTAAAATAGCCATCAGTCTCAGATTTGTACCTCAGCTACTTTCATTTCTGAATATTGTTGTTTGTTGAAAGGGTTATAGTTTTGCCAGCTTCTTCCTTTGCCAAAGAATTAATATATTTACTACTATAGCATATTCATTGTCTTAAAATATGTGTTAATAAGTTTTTGCGTCTGCTCTAATGTAAAGAGATTCGGGGCAGGGAAGAGAAAAGGGGGGAAGAAGCACCCCCTTTTCTCCTCTGCTGGATGAAATCAAGTTTTTATGCAGACTTCATGCAACTCTGGAATTGCTGCGGCCATCCTGAAACCCCAAGTAGAAACATCGCCAACATGCTAAGGATGGACTCAATGGTGATTCTGGATCTGTAATGATCTTATCAAGGCTCTGAGCTGTCATTATTATATATATGTATATATGTATATATATATATATATGTTATATTTTTAATAACATATATATGTATATATATATATATGTTATATTTTTAATATATATTTATTTTCTTGTGATGTCTTTGTCTGAAAGGAGTTCACAAACTACCAACAGGGGAATACCTTTGTATTCATTTCTATTGCCCCAAGTCACAGAAGGATGAAATTATTGGTGGTAAGAATGTGATGAAGGTATAAGGATTCTTATTTAAATGTTGGATATGGCACCAAAGGTCAATTTTGACAGCTTAAAAGAGCCTGTGCTTAATGACTTCGCAGTTTGGGAAGCTAAACAAAGCAAAGATAGTTATGCCATAGAGCAGTATTATATATGATAAAAGACAAATCATTACATATAATTAAAACAGAATATTGTTTTTTTTTAAAGTATCCAAACTTTTGAAATGCATTTTTATGACTGCTGAGTCCTGGGTATACAATTGCAAAAATATTTTGTGTCTGTTCCCTGGCATGATTGTCTGTTTTAGAGAAAACTAATTGGCAGAGAATTTTTTTTTTATATCAAAAGAGTGATTAAATAGCATCTATAGTACCAGAAAAAAATAATATAGTCCAATGACTGCTTGGCAGCCTTTGTACAGGATGTTACAACACATTTCCCAAACACTCCATTGATGGGAATCCTCCTGGCAACACAGAATGACAATGAGTTTATTTCACATGAAATGTGTGAACACGGAGGTTGTGGATTACCTGAGAGGCAGGGCAAGGGATGGAGTTTAAAATGAAATGCTGTCACTAAACATTTATAACACCAGAATTTGGTGTGCTTTCCATCATTCAAAGTATACTCTGACTGGCATAAGAAGCCACACGATCAACTGATTTGAAAAGCTAAAATGTGGGAGTAACCCTAGTGTCCATCGATGATGAATGGATAAGCTAAATATGGTATATACATACAATGGAATATTATTCAGCTTTAAAAGGGAAGAAAATTCTGCAACATTTTACAACATGGCTGAAACTTAAGGACATTAAGCTTAGTGAAATAAGCCAGTCACGAAAAGACAAATATTGCGTGATAACACTTGTATGACATACTTAGAGAGTCTAAATCATAGAGACAGAAGAAATTAAACTTATTGTGAAAAGAAAGCAAACTCCAGGCCTAGATGATTTAACTAGAAAATTCTACCAAATATTCAATTAAGAAATAATACCAATTTGACATAATTTCTTCCAGAAAATAGAAGAAAAGAGAACACATCCCAAGCCATTTCTGAGACCAGTGTTTCTATCTTAGTCAGACTGAGCTGCTATAACGAAGTGCCATTGACTGGGTGGCTTAGACACTGGAGGCTGGAAATCCAAGATCCAGGTGCCAGCATGGCCGGGTCCTGGTGAAGGCCCTCTTCTAGGTTGCAAACTGCCATCTTCTTGTTGTATCATCACATGGTGGAAATTATGCAAGAGAGCTGTCTGGGATATCTTTTACAGAGGCACTAATCTCATTCATGAACACTACACCCTCATGACCTAATTACCTCCTAAAGGCCCTACCTCCTAATAACGTCACATTTGGGGTTAGGATTTCAACACATGAATTTGGGGGGAAACAAACATTCGGTCCATTGCAATTAATTTAATATCAAAACCAGAACCAATGTGGTGTCAGGTTAAAGGACAGACACATAGGTCAATGGAACAGAACAGAAGGTCCAGAAATAGACCCACACAACTGATTTTTAACCAATGTGCAAAGGAATTCAGTGGAGAAATAATAGTCTTTTTCACAAATGGTGGCAGAAAAACTGGACATCCATTTGCAAAAATATGAACCTCTTCCCATACTCCATACCTTATACAAATTTAACTCAATGGATCATACATTTAAATAGTAAAATCTAAAACTATAAAAACTTTAAAAAAAAAACACAGGAGGGACTCTCGATGACATGGAGTTATGCAAAAAGTTCTAAGAAATGACACCAAAAGCACAATCTGTAAAAGGAAAAATTAACAAATTGGATTTCATCAAAATTTAAAACTCTAACTTTGTAAAGGATACTCTTAAGAGAATAAAAAGACAGTTAACAGAGGGGAAGAAAATATTTACAAATCATATATCAGACTAAGGGCTGTATCCAAGATAGATTAAGAATTCTCAAAACTCAATGAAAAGAAAAAACAATATAATAAATGGGCAAAGATTTAAATTGATACTTCGCTAAAGAAGCTATATAGATGGCAAATAAGTACATGGAAAAAACGCTTATCATTAGTTGTTAGGAAATTGCAAATTAAAACAGCAATGATATACCACTTCACACCCACTGATGGATATAATAATACAGACAATAACAAATTTTAGTGAGAATGTGGAGACATTGGAACTCTAATACACTGTTGATGAGAATGTAAAATGTCAATCAACTGCTGTGGAAAAAACAGTTTGGCAAGTTCTCAAAAAGTTAAATGTGTGCTGGCTGGAAAAATACTGCTTGGCTATCGCCCATGGGAACATAGGCTATCATCCATGGGAACATAACATTCCAACAATAAACTTTCTGCTTCTGTACGCCCGCTTGCACAACCGACCTGTGGGTTGACAGGTAGTGAATAGGAGAAAAATAGACCTTTGTGTTTAAGACAGAATGAGGAATGGGATTTAGGGCTTAAAAACCCTGTACCTCTACATTTCAGGGCTGCTTAATTTGAGGTCTGCATATCCCGGGGAGACCCAGCTTGCTGAATAAAGAGTGTGTTTCCTATAACTCACTGATTTCTGGTGGTCCGTGTGTCTTTCAGGGGCTGGCGGCTACAACAAATGTAGAGTTACCTATGATCCAGCAATTCTCCTCCTAGTTATATACCCAAGGGAACTGAAAACATATTTTCGCACGATACCTTGTACATGAATAGGTATAGCAGCATATTATTAATAATAGTCCAAAAGTGGAAACAGCCATAAATATTCAAGTAATAAGGGGATAAGCAAAATAGTTATTGTCCGAGATGGGGGTAGAGGGGATTAGGAGGTGCGGGGTTTCTCTTGTGGGGTTTCTTAGTCAGATATGGCTGTCACAGCAAAAGAAATTTATTTCCCACATTTCTGGAGGCTGGAAATCTAAGATCAAGGTGCTGGCAAAGTAGGGTTAACTCTGAGGCCTCTCCTCTTGGCTTGTAGACAGTCACCATCTTGCAGTGTTTATGTGGTCTTTCCTTAGTGTGTGAGCATGGAGAGAGGGATATCCCTCTTCCTCTTCTTTTAAGGGCACTAATCCCATCGTGAGGGTCCCACCCTCATAATCTTCTCTCTCTAATTACCATCTCCAAATACATTGATGGTTAGGAGGCTTCGAAACATGAATTTGGGGAGCAATTCAGTCCATAGCAGGAAGTGCTGGAAATGTTCTCCAATCAGATAGTGGTGATGGTTGCACAACTTTGCAAATATATTAAAAGCTATTGAATTGTATACTTTAAAAATACAGTAAGATAACACCGCATACCTGCTGGAATGGCAAAAAAATTTTCAAATAAATAAAACAAAATAAAAATGACAATATTAAATGCTGCCAAGAATGTGGAGGAAACAAAACTCTCAAATACCACTGATAAGGGTGCAAAATCCTGCAGCCACTTTGGAAAACAGTTTGGAAGTTTCTTATAGACTTACCCATACCACTTGACCTGGGAATCTCATGCCTAGTATATTTACTGAAGTGAAATAAAAACCTATGTTCACAGAAAAACTGAAAAACCACTATACAAATATTTGCAGTAGCATTGTTTGTATTCACCAAAACCTGGAAACAGTCCAACAAAGTGTGGCCCATCTGTAAAATGGATCACTAGTTAGCAATTAAAAGGAAACAAGTATATTACTACAACAGCGCAGACGACTCTCAAATGCGTTAGTTCAGTGAAAGAAGCCAGTGTCAAAAAACTGCATATCGCATGATTCCATTTATGTAACATCTGGAAAAGGCAAAAAAGTATAAGGACAAAGGACCAACCAGTGGTTGCCAGAGGTAAACAGTGCCTTAGATTTCTGCCCTTTCCTGTGTTCTGCTGGGCCAATGGACTTTCTCTCTTTCGGTGTGCCCCACCTGCAGTACCCCTCCCACGGGCTCCCTTAGGTTTTAAGGCTCTCCATCCTGCACATCAGTGATCACTCCTCCGACTGCTTTCATTTTCCAAAATTGTGTTGATGTCTCTTGACCCCAGTTGTCACTTTCCCTTTCTTTAATCCTGTGGATTTATGGTCTTTTTATTTCTTTACTGTTATTACGGTGAGGATTTGGGAGGGAACAGATAAATACATATTCAGTCTTGTATGTTTACTTACACAAGCTCTCCTTTAATCAAGTCTACAACATAAATATAGTTTAGAAAATGGATATTATTTCCTCATGAATATATGTGTGTGTGTATATATATATATGTATACATATTCATGAGAAACTATAAAGTTTATCTCTGACCAACTTCAGAAAATATAGATGTTTACCAGATACAATCCCAGTATCTTTATGCAAGCAATCAGATTTTTGTCTCCCAGAGGGGACACACTTAAAAGAGTTGTCACACAGTCACACAATTCTGGCAGCCAGAATTTCCAACAGCTGCCTGGGCTATGGGCCAGAATTCATGGGGTCTGACAAACCAGTGGTTTTGCACAGGACTGTGGGAGCTGAGGCAGCTTACTAGTGGTAAGCTGGTGACTTGGCAAAGGAGTCGTGGGCCTTTGTAGGTCTATGAGCAGCATCCTCGTAGTTGCGCTTATAATCAAGACTCAGAAATGCCTTCTCATTACTGACATCATAATCATCCCCTTACATAAACGCGTAAAAATAGTGTCGAAATAGCACTAACTCCCATCAGAATCATTTCTGTTCTCTGTCATCATTTCTATGGCACTTTGATCTTCAATTAAAACTGGTCTTTGAAAAATTGGTAATACTCAAATTTTCCACACCGAAGAAACTTCAGGATCTCAGGAGGCAGTGAGGCAGGCCTTTCCTTTTTCTTTAGCTGTCACGGAGAAGCTGAAGAACACAAGATGGTGGCTTTTAAAACTCTGGATCACACAAGTGTAAATTGTAGGTTATAATATGCCCGACACACATCTTATTTTTAACAATCCTGTTACTGTTTATCTTTGCCTGAAATTTTAGGTTTTATTCTATAATATTATAAAACTATGATCTTCTGGGTCGTGTAAACCAAAATTTTCCTTGGGGGAGGGAGGTGGGGTGGATACAGTGTATTTTATTGATGGTACATGACAAGACAGGACTCCCAAAGCCTCTCCCTATCTTCAGGGGGTCTGGGATGGATAATGTATTGAGGACAAGAGATTCTCAGTGTGTTGGGGGTAGAGTTGGGGCAAGGACTTCCCAGCAGCTGAGGGCCTCTTTTCCTCTTGTGCTCTTTCTGAGGCTGGTGGTCCAGGGGCTCTTATTCCTCCTTGGAGGCCATTTGAATCATAAAGTCTACCACCCATTGCTGTAGAAAAATTCGTTATCATCCCAGGAAATGAGCTTGACAAGGTGATCCTTGAGGTCAATGCCAGCCCCAGCAGCAAAGATGGAAGAGTGGTTGTCACTGTTAAAGTCACAGGAGACAATCTGGCCCTCAGTGTAGCCCAGCATGCCTTCAAGGAACCCTTCGATACCTGCTTCACCACATTCTTGATGTCATCTTATTTGGCAGCTTTCTCCAAATCCACAACTAACACATTGTAGATGAGGATGTGGAAGGCTGTGACAGTGAGATTTCCATTCAGCTCAGAGATGACCTTGCCCACAGCGTTGTCAGTACCAGTAGAAGCAGGAATGATGTTCTGGGCAGCCCCTCAGTCATCATGCCACAGCTTCTCAGAGGGGCTATCATGGTCTTCTGGGTGGCTGTGATGACATGGACTGTGGTCATGAGTCCCTCCACAATGCAAAAATTGTCATGGATTCCCTTGGTCAGGAGAGCCAAGCAGTTCGTAGTACAAGAGGCATTACTGACAATCTTGAGGAAGTTGTCTTGCTTCTCATGATTCATGCCCATCACAAACATGGGGGCATCAACAGAAGGAGCAGTGATGAACTTTTTGGTTCCGCTCTTCAAGTGAACCCCAGCCTTCTCCAAAGCAGTAAAGACACCAGTGGACTCCATAATATGTTCAGCATCAGCATCACCCCATTTAACGTTAGAAGGATCTCAGTCCTGAAGGATGGAGGCGGGCTTTCCATTGATGACAAACTTCCTATTCTCAGCCTTGACTGTGCCATTGAACTTGCCATGGGTGGAATCATACTGGAACATGTAGACCATGTAGTTGAGGTCAATGAAGGGATCACTAATGGCAACAATGACAACTTTGCCAGATTTAAAGGCATCCCTGGTGACCGGGCACTCAATACGGCCACATTCGTTTACTCCAACCTTTATCATGTCTCAGATACATGGTTGCCTGTCAAATGCAGGGGAGGGGGCAGAGAGCCAAACCAGGACTTTCTTGACAGAAGCTATAGGAAATCTTGTGTAGCAATGAGGCAGAATGTTGTTTACTACTTTTAGGCACTACCTTCTTTTTGCTAATGGAACTCTGATTTTGTTAAGTATGGGCTGGCAACCTGCCGCGTCCTCTTTCTACCCTACTGCGTGACAAGGTCCGGAGATGGGGACAGAGGCTTCAAGGAATGCATCGTCAAGAACGAGGACGTGGCATGTGTTTAGGGATAATTGGTTTCTTAGAAATGATCCTATTAAGAGGGGGAATTTAGGTAGCACAAATTCTAGTAAGTGTAAACGCTATACAAATGGATTTCCTCAAAATTGGCTCTGAGGAAAACATAGTAAATTCCCCGCGTATGGAATCAGCTCTAGTCACCCTGACGTGTCCAGAATGCATAAACCCTTTATTTGAACAATTATTAAGGGAAATTCCTTTTGACGCGCCTCTTAAAGATATTATGAATAAATTATAACAAGCTGAATTACTAGAACCAGTTTATACTCCTGTTCCCATGCAGTTAGTAGAAAAATTAGTAAAGGATAAGAAATTTACTCATAAGCCTGTGCCTACTATAGAAGGGCCTCCTTTTGTGGCCTAGTGGATAAATAGAAAACTCTGGTATCCACCTAGGGGGGCTAATAGTATGAAAAGATTACCTGATCTTCCTTTGCCTTATTCAGAAGCTTATAATAAAGATAGTATACATGTAGTGAATAAAGATAGAATTCATGTGCCTTATAGTAGTTTAAGTTTCATAGAAAGGCTGGCTAGGTCGGGATCTCCTTGGTGCTTAAAAACAAAGGAACAGAAACTTAGCTTATGAAAGCAGCTTTGTAAAACTGATTTTTATAAATATTTTCCTCATTACTGCACCAAGGAAACTTTTGAACAGCTATGAGAAAGGTTCAGCTTGAACTTTAGATATAGCATAAATCAAATAGCATTTAAAAGATTTCTTCAGGCAGAAAGAAGAACAATGTCTGCCCACAAGCCAATACTTGCTGTTATGAATACATCTATCTATCACCTTTACTTAAATCAATCTGTATCTTACGTAATAGATATAAGAATTAAAAGTTTAGATTGTTCCATCAGGTAGTTCTGTTCTAATGATTGAGAGAAAAATGTACTAGTTAATCATGAACATTAATAATAATATACTCTATAAGATTTTCTGCTCCGCCTAACCACAGAAATTTAACTCCCTGCTACCTTAACAACAAAGTATAATCAAATGCCAAATAAAAAGTATAAAAGTTGTACTCAAATCACAATAAAACGGAACAGTGTCACACCGCCTCTGAGCTGTGTAGTCGACTGTCTCCCGCGCCGACGCCTTGCCCACCTTCGGGGCCCCCTGGATCCTGTCGTGGCTGGACCGCGGCAGCAACCGACTTAAGAAAGATGGTGGTATCACCCAGTAAGGTTGCCAAATTTAACAAGTAAAAATATAGGACACACAGTTAAAAATGAATTTCAAACAAAAAATAGGCAACCCTCTCCCCCAGGTTTCAAGGATGAATTGTGTTTGGTCAAGCCCAACATGGTAATCTCTTTTCCCTTTGTCTGTGATTGCTTTGGAGGTGGGCATATAACACATTTCTGACCAATTGCATTTGATGAGAAGTCTTTTGGTGGCTTCTGGGAAAGGTTTCCCTCCCTGATTAAAAACAAGGGGGTTGGGGGAAAGAGAGAGAGAGAGGGAGAGAGATCGAGAGATCAATGTAGGAAGTCTTTCATGCCTTCTGCCTGCAATAATCTCATGGAAGATGGGGTGCTGAGAATAGCGGAAGTCGTTTTGTCACCGTGGAGAAAAAGTCATGTGAAAGTCAGAGAGACTGACCCAGAGCTCTGCCATTGTTGAACTTCTGAAGTAGGCAGCTACTTCTGGAATTCTCTTCTCCAGATTTCTTGTTTTGTGAAATAATGAATGTCCTTGTTGTTTGAGCCTCTTCGAGGTGGGTATTCTGTTTATGCTGCTGGAAGCATCCTAAATGATTCAGCTGAAAGTATTTTTAATCTCACTCATCAGGTTTTAATACTACTAGTCACTGGCCTAATAGTATTACATGGGTCTTTCTCAACTTCTCACGGAAGAATCACAGAAACTCTCCCACAGTATATGGAGTGTGGGCGGAAGACAGTTTCTTGCTTCTTAGGATGGAATAGTTATTTTTATTAACAGTTCTCTATGTCTTCAATGTCATTGCTTCAGACATCTGAATTGGCTGCTTAGGGAAGTGCCAATTTTATGGAACAGATGGATACTGTTTCACAGTTGTGGGTGGGCAGGCAACCTTTAGCCCAGAAGTTGAGGTTGGTGATCCTGAGATATCATTAGCATCAATGGCATCTGTGCTGTCACTTTTTATCACAATGTAGATAATACCCACTGTTGGTTTTATTTCAGTACATTCTAAAATGAGTAAAATTTACCAAATGTTTAATAGCCAATTTGTATGTATGGCAAACATTTTTATCTTTAAATATGTTGAATAGATTATATATGCACATGGCATATACAGAATTCAGACCAATAAGCCAACCCCCTTCCATCCTAGTCTCTTTTTTCCTTCTTTAGAAGTAATCTTTGTTATCAGTTTCTTGTATATCATTCCAGACTTTTGAATACATGAACAAATATGTAAATATGTACAGCTCCTTTTAAAATACAAATGGTAGAACAGAACACACATTAATCATATCTCAAAGGTCCTCTGACACCATTATCTTTTAAGCTATCTTATTCTGTTCAAGGGCTGCATAGTATTCCAACGCATGGCTGCACCATAATGTGCTAGCCAATCTCCTGTTGATGGATACTCTACTGTGGAGAGAAGGTTGTAAACTGACAAGGTCCTTGCAATCTGTGAGGCCAACCAAGGATTGCCTCACCTCCACAAATCCCCCTAAGAATTGGGAAGTAGGAACTGATCAGAAAACAATGCGGGTGTTGAAATGCAAATGACGATAGCAGGCTGTATTGGGTAGTGGTAATCTACGGAAATGCAAATGATTATAGTAGGATGTGGAGGTTGGGTGGGGATAATCTCATTTTAGCCAGCAAATGTATGCTCTTGTATAAAAGCGACTTACAAAAATAAAATCGCTCTCTACTCCATCATCAGTGGACAGTGGGCCTTCCGATCCCAGCTTTCTGTCTTCTTTCTTTTCTTCATCTCCCACCGTTCTCACTCAGGTTTATTTTCCAGAGCTGCGCTGGATGTGGCGGGATTTACCACTTGCTAGATATGGCATTCTATTGGATATTTGTCTTGTTTTCTGGTTGGCCAGCTCCATTGGAAAATTCCTCATATTTGTGGAAGAACTCACTATCTAGTCTCCTTTGAAGCTCCAACAACCAATTGTACCCATGTCAGTCTCCAAATCAGAAATGGACCCCAGGAGAAAATGGGCTTTGGAAAAAGACATCCATTTTGCTGGCAAGGGTGCAGCAGAGCCTTGTGTCTTTGGGGCAGTAGGAGTTACAAACTGAGTTCCTAATTCAAAAGAGATTAAGCATAGAGTCATCACACGACCCAGCAATTTCACTCCTAGGTCTATAACCAAGAGAAATGGAAACATATTCACATGAGAACTGGTACATGAATGTTCATTGCAACATTATTTATAATAAACAAAAAGTGGAAACAACCCAAATGTTTATCAACTGTTGAATGGATAAACAAAATACTATATATTCACAAAATGGAATATTATTCAGCAATAAAAAGGAATGAAGTACTGATGCATACTACAACATGGATGAACCTTGAAAACATTATGCTAAATGAAAGAAGCCAGTCATAAAGGACCACATATTTTATGATTCCATTTATATGAAATGTTCAGAATAGGCAAATCCATAAAGTCAGAAAATAGAGCCTTCCCTCCTCCAGTGTCACTAGAGATGATGTAGGGAGCATCCTTTCCCCTCCCAGCCAGGATGTGGGGACACTGTCCTTCTCAGGGTCTCAACAGGAGCTCTGTGGGGAACCTGGACTTCTACTCCCACCTGACAGCAAGGTGACCATATATAATGACAATAACAAGTACAACTGGTAAACTCAGTTTGGAGAAAAAACACAACTGATTCTTGGCATGTATACAGCTCAACCAGTGGGAGCCATGTGTATATGATTGCTTTAGAAAGTAGCCTGCTAGCTCTGGCTGGGATTTTAGTAGGTTTTGGCCACCAGTCAGTACGTTTTGCAGAATAGATAGCATCTCTCACTCAATCTGCTGAGGTGGTTAAGTAGAGGTTGGTTAGAATTACTACTGCATTTCCACATGGAAATATTGCAAGTTAAATGGGCTTTTTGCATCCGAGCCTGCTTGCCAGTTTTTAGTTATAGCACCTGTCCAAAGAAGAGAGAGGACCCCCACTATAAGCACCATCCATACTTTGGGTACTGAGGACCCCACATGGACAGTTCAGACAGAACCACGGCTCCTTGGAATTGCCCGTCAGGATCAAATACAATTCATAAAGGAGAGTCTGCATGGAAAGCCACTCGGATCTGGTATTTACATCATCAAGGAAAAGCAGTTTCTATGCTACTGTCATTCAGGACAATCAAATTAATCTATAAATTTAATGTCTTCCCAACCAAATCTTAACAAGATTTTTAAATTGGAATTTGAGAATTCTGCTTCTCTTCTGGAAGAGAAAATGTTCAACAGCAGTCTAAAAAAATCTGAAAAAGATTATTGAGTGGGAATTCACCCTACAGTATATGAAAATGTAAATATAAAAATATATAAAGCTATATAAACATAATACAAATAGATTTAGTAATATAAAACTAAGGAGATAAAAATAGACAAATAGATCAGTGGAATAAAGTGCAGAACAGATCTATAGATATGTACAAATGAAACTTACAATTTTAAAAGTTTTTAAACTATATTTTTAATAATATTTGTGTGGAGAATGTCTTCCTAAACAAGATACAAAACCCAGAAGCCATAAAAAAAAAAAAACAAAAACGCAGATTTATTCTCATAGGAATTTAAAACCTCTGCTAAAAGAAATACTTTAAGTTCAAAGAAAAGGGAAAGAGAGAAAAAAATAATTGCTTTGAATTAATATCCAGAATATATACAGAATTCTGTTGACAGCTACTTAAATTGACAAAGGATATGACCAGAAAATTCACAGAAAAATCCGAACCAAAAAAGGAGGAAGAGGAGGAGGAAGAGAAGGGAGAGAAAGCGAAGAAGGCAGAGAAGGAGAAGGGTGAGGAAGAGAAGAAGAGAAAAAAGTTGCTCAAACTCAATAGTAATCAAGAAAAGCAAATTAAATGACATATGTTTTTGCCCATCAGATTGTTCAACATTTATAAGATTGCTTGTCTAAAGCCACCTTTTTTGCTGTGAAATAACACTGAAGTTGCAATACATTTCTAAATAATTTCCAGTTTGCTTTATCTTTCGTGAGGTGTTATTCAGAAGTATTTTAACTTCCAGATGTATAGGGCTTTTAAAAATGTTTTTGTATCAGTAATACAAGAATTGTTCAAAATCAAAGTGTATAAAAACGTGTAGACAGATGAGAGAGAAGACTCCCATCCCACCCCTGTCCCCTCTCACAGGCATCCATCCTTGTTAGTTTCCTTATACCCTTCCAGAGACAGTTTGTGCATACACAGCTATTAACTTTTTTTCTCATTTTTACTACAAAAGGCATATATTATATATGATTCTGCATCTTAATTTTCTTCTTAATGTATTGGAAATGAGAACTATGTCAATAAGTATCATGTTAGATTAAAATCGTATTGAAAAATATAGAGCATATGACATATTTGTGATGTTTAAAGTGAACCTTTCTGATATTTCCACCCAGTGAAGAACTAGTCTCTGCAAAGCCCCCCTCCCTGATCATATCATACATCCTCTTCCCTTGGGGTAAACATGCTCCTGGCATTGGGGTTAATCATTCCCTTGCTTTCTTTAGGGATTTACCGCATCTTCATGGGTCCATGAACGATAGAGCTTTTTTTTTCTGTTTTGAGCTTTAACAAATGGAATCTGTTTTCTTCTATGACTCACTTCCTTTTGATCAATATTTCAGCTTGTTGATGTGTGTGGTTGTAGTTAATTTTCTGTCACTGCTGCATAGCATTCCCGTACAAATGTAATACTAGTTTTTATGAACTTTTGTCTCCAGTTTGGAGTAATTATGTTGCTAGGAAAGTTTTTGTACATCTGGTTCAGGGCAATGGTTCTCACAGTGTGGTCAACCTCAAGACCCTGGGACCTTTTCAAGGAACTTATCATTGAAGTTAAAATTATTTTCTCCTATGATAATAATGAGATATAATGTACCCTTTTCACTCTGGACATTTGCACTGATGGTACAAAAGCAATGATGGGTAAAACCGTGGCTACTTTAGCATGAATCAAGTCAATGGCTCCAAACAGTACATGAAGTCATTTTTTTGGCCAATCTGTTAAGTACGTACTGTCTCGTTTGAGTTTTAATTGGTATATCTCTGATTACTACAAGAGTGAATTCCTTTTCACCTGTTTATAGGTCATTTGCATGTCCTCTTTTGTAAAATGTCAGTTCAAATCCTTTCCCCATTTTTAATCGGATGATTTGTCTTTTTCATGTCGGTTGTTAGGTGTTCTTTACATCACATGTTCTTTAAGGCAGTTATATGTGAAGAAAATAGGTTTTCTCTAATTTTTGTATGTTGTCGTTTTTACTCTTTTAATGGTGTCTTTTGTTGAAAAGAAGTTTTAAATTTTAATATGGTCAAATTCATCACTCTTTTTCTTTGCTTTGAGCTTCTGTGTAACTGTGCTAACTAGAATATCAAGTGCAATGGTGAAATGAAATTGTACTAGCAACATCCTTACCTTGTTTCTGACCTCAAAAAAGAAAGCTTTTCAATCCTTTACCATTACATTTTTGTCCTATTTCCCTTAAAAAAAAAAAAAACCCAAAAAACAAAAAACTTTGATTATGGTTAAAAGAATTAGTTCAATTATTTTACCTTTAAGTTTTTAAAGTTTTGCTGTAGAACTTTTCCAAGAATACCCTTAATCATAAGGTTAGAGAAGTCCTTCTAGAGCTAGTTTTTCTCATAAACGAATGTTAACCTTTATAAAACAACTTCTCTGCATCTGTTGAGATGATAGTGGATTTTTGCTTTAATCTATTAATGTTGAAGACTGTACTATTTTTCTATTTTTAAATGACCTCTCGTTTCTGAAATAAACTCAGCTGGTGATGATGATATACTATCTTTTTCATATATATTGCTGGATTCCGGTTCACTAGTATTTTTGATTTTGCATCTATGTTCACGTTAAGATTGATCTATATTTCTATTTCTGTCTTCCTATGCCATCTCCGGTGTTGGTATTAGATGGGTCCAACTAGACACACTTAAATTGTCAAACTTTTAATGCATTTGTGGTCTGGAAAATGCATTCAGAGAGTTTCTCTTCTATAGTCTGAACCATTTCCAAAATTTAACTATTTATTCCTTGAAGATGAACTCACTCACAGTCATGCGGGCGCGAGTTTCTTCACAATAAATTTTTTTTTTTTTTTTTTTTTACTACTGTTTCTATTTCTCTGATAGGACTGTTTAGATATTCTATCATTCCTTAATCTCTTTTTAGTAATATTTTTCTAGTAATTTGTCCATTTTATCTAAAGTTTCTAATTTATTGGTCTAGAGTTGTTCATAATTTCTATCATCTTATTATCTACAGTATTTGTATTTATGTATTTTTTTTTATTTCTGGAATTACTTGTGCCTTCTTTTTTCTTGATCATTTTACCAGTTGAATTTTACTCTTTTCAAAGTCCCAAATTTTGGCTTGTTGGGCAATGTGAAATCGGCCCAGGAATTCACATGAGAACTGATTTGTGATTTCCAGAGTTTTTTTTTCCCTGCTCTGCTTGGCTCTAAACCAATCTCCCTAGCAGTCCCTCTAAAAATCGCCGGTCACTTATTTTATAGAATGTCTCTCAATTTTATTTTGTCTGATGTTTTCTTATGATTAGGTGCAGGTTGTACATCTTTGATGGAGTATCACAGAAATGCTTATGCTCTTCCTATTGCGTCTTATCAGATGATGCATGACTGAATTGTCCTTCATTTTGATCACTTAATCAAGACGGTGTCTACCAGGCTTATTCACTACAAAGTTATTCTTTCTTTTTCCCTTGTAATTAGTATTTTGCAGAGGGAAATATCTGAGTCTATGTAAGTATACCATTCCTCATCTAAACTCTGATTACTTACTTTTATCAGTATAAACTCATATCTTCAATGGCTTAAAATCCATCACAATTATTTTAATGTTCAGATCGTCCCAGATTTGGCCAGTTGGAATCCCTTCAAATTAGCTTCTGTGTCCTTTTGATATAACGTAATCATTCCTTGAGGAGTTCTTTGCTTTCTGGTACAAGATGTCCCAGCCCTAGAATCAGCTATTTTTCCAAGAAGCCCTGTGGTTTTTTATTTTGTTGTCTTTAGTGGAGAATGATATTTAGAATTCAAGATCCAGGCACTAAGCATTTACTGCTATTGGGCTGCTACTGCACCCAAACCTTCGGTGGACAGAGCTTCTTCTATCCCTATTTATTTCTACATCTATATAGATCTCTTGAAAACCATAAACATATGCTGGTATCTCCTATTCCAATTAACCACCACAAGTTCATTCTTGATTTCTTCCTTTCCATTCATGTAACGCCCTTCTCCAATAGTGAGAAACATGGCTCACCTTACCCTTAATATATTTACTTGATTAATCTCTCTGTACATAGTCAAAGCCCCATCACTGTCTCTTGCATATATGCCATGCCCTCCTCATCCTACTCAGGCTCTGAAACTGCACTGGGCTGCAATGGGCTGGCCCCTGCGTGGACGTCTTCATCACCCTGCTTAGGCTGCCTCTACAGCAATGACCTCCTCACCCTACTTGAGCTCCCATCTGACCATAGGTCTTCCTTCCTCTTATACAGATGCCCTCTTCATTGCATCAAAGTTGGGCTACTCATGTGTGGATGCTTTCATTCTGTTTGTGGTCTGATTCTCCTTGTGGGACACACACGGACGGACAGACATGGACGGACACACACACACACACACACACACACACTGGCTCTGACAACCCATGCCAAGCCACTTCCATCTTGTAAATGCCCTCCTCAGGCTGCTCAGACTGAACCTCCATATCAAATTGCCCCTGTGCATGGACTCCAACCTCACTTCCCTCTAGCTGACAACTCATATCAAGTCTTTCTTGTGGGGATGCCTTTTTCATGCTCCAACCCCACACCAGGCTACCAGCTCACATGGACACTCTCCCTGTCTAGCTTGGGCTCCAACACCCCACAGCTGATTGCTCCTGCGTTCCCCTCACTGTGCTCAAGCTACATCCAAGCTGGGCTGCTACATCCTAAGCATGGCTTCCCTCATTTCACTTGAGCTCTGCCGTCCATATCAGGCAGCCTCAGCATGAATTCCTACCTTGCTCTGCTCCACATAATGGGTACTGAATTACCCAAGAAAAGAATGGGAGACGAAGAGCTCAGAAAACATTAACTCTACCCAGAGGTACATTTTCGCAAAATGTTTCAGTACCATAATGCAGTGTATGAGTGTATTGGATCGTGAAGTGAAATATGTTCTTACCTTGGGTCTAGCCAAGGATGTTGGGAAGCAACTGACCTAGAAAGGTTCTAGAATGATGGTATGGTAGCACCCCATTTGGTGCCTCACTGTCCTCTGGACTGCTGTCTCAGGAGAGACCTTGTCACCAGTGTGAACGCCCTATCTAAAAGGATATTGCTTCCATGACAACAGAGATACAAGTTTGGTGGGTTACTGGAAGTTACAGACCAAGTTCTAGCTCTAGCTCTGCCCCAACTACTCAATAGCCAAGTAATCCAGTTACTTTAAACATTAAAAACATAGATGATATGGGATATACTTCTTTCCCACGGCATAAAATCAGGCAGTACCTGAAAAGTGCTTAAAAACTGCAATAATTACAAGAATTGTTATTTAAGGAATGTATAAATCCTTTATGTGAAATATAATTTTAAATCCTTAAATAATCCTATGAAATCCACATTTAATAGACCAAAAAACCTGAAGCTTAAGGAGTTAAATAAATGAACCCAGTGTTTGAACTTTCTCATTAGACTCTACCCTCATAATCATTAAATGGTACTTTTAAAGTGCTGTATGAAAAGGTTTACTGAGTTAGAAATGAAAAAGCATCTTCGTTCTGCTAGAGTCTAAATTATTTATATGGAGAATTATATCTTTTTAGCATTTCCCCTTAAATATCATAATTCTTAAAAGTGTTGAGTCCTGTAGGTTTTTCCCTTCTATGAAAATATAGCTAAAATGCAAGACTTTAATACTAAATGGGGGAGACTCTGAAATGCCAACGGTGACAGCTGGTAGAGGGTCCTAGGGGGCAGTTATTTCCTTTTCTGTAAAATGGTGACCAGGTAAAGCCCTTGCATGTAGTAGGTGGATAAATATATTGAATGAACGAATGAGAGCCTGGTTAGGCCTAGAACACTGGCAGCTCAGTGAGGTGGAGCAGTTAGCCAGGAAGTGTCCCGCAGGTGGAGGGGCTGCCAAGAGGAGAGCAAATCTCAGAGCGGAATCAGCCTGGCATTTTCTGGGACTGTCCACAGATCTGCCTGGGACTAAATCTCTGCTGAGGAACCTGGAAAGCTTGTGCAGATTTACTTCTGGGCAGCTGAAAGGGCCAAGCAGGGGCAGAGACCAGGTGTGGGTGGGAATGAGCACAGTGTTCTTCATGAGACCATAAAAGTCTACCATGAATGTTCTATTTTTAAAGCCAAATGACAGCATTCTTTCTCTAGCCCCAAAAGTGAAAATCTCAGAGCAGCAGTGATTGTTTTGGCCAAGGACAAGGGAAGTGGGACAAGAAGAATGAGCACAGGGAAGGAGAAGCAGAAAGGGGAGTGTACATCTTCCACCCTGATGAGCACAATGCTGCCCCCTGCAGACATGCCAGGGGCATGACTTGAAACCTCACTGAGCTAGAGCTAGTTCCCTTTGCTTCTCCTCAGCAGACCAGTGCATGGGAAATTGAGGCTCTTATCCTCTCCAGGGATGGGGCTAGAGTGGACAAGAGCAGCTGCAAACAGTACAGGAGCCTAGATTCTAGGTCTGATAGCAGTTTTTATTCTCTAGGAACAAAGATACGTGGAGAAGAAACTCCAAAAGGAAACGAGCACAGATGACAAAATGACACTAGGGTGGTATGGCTCAGGAGTCAGATTGATGGCACACTTCACAGTGGACCTGGTCATGCCCTGGTTTCCTGGTTCAATATCTGCCCCATCCCCAAGTGCCCATAGAGGTAGGGGTGGGGACAGTGGGATAGAAAGCTTTCTGTACCCTACACAAAGGATATGAACATACCTGCCTGTTCTGAGAGGCCTCCCAGGGACACCAGAACTTCCCTCTCAAGAATGGAGGTAAACAGATAAGAATGAGAAGGGCCTGGATGTCATAGACATCCAAAAAGAAGTCACAGAGCCCTCTGTGGCTGACAGAATCTGTGCCTTGACTCGACAACTTCTACTGTACCATGAACTCCAAAGAACAAATTCCTTTGGCGCAGGCCAGGTCGTTAGTCATCCAGTCCCTGAATGTCCCTGCAGAATACATCAAGAAACTCATCCCTGTACTGCAGGGTGGCCTCTAGGGCTGGTTCCTGAGTCCAGATCACAGTGAGGTCTCCTGGAGTATGAAGGTGGGGCTGCTCCCCTGGTGGGCTAGGCCCTCTTCCGCCACTGCCATGGCCTCCTTGTCCCTGCTGCCCTTCAGCATCCCATTACTCATCTTCTCTGGAAACACTGCAGTGTCCATGGACAGGTCCTGGGGACACAGAGCAAAGGGAGAGGTGTGAGGTGAACAGGAAACAAAGGGGTGGGGAAGGAACTTAAGCAGAAAAGGTGAAAGACTTTGCTTTGAGCCTGGCTAGAAGGGAGACCAGAGCAAGGGGGAGAGGAGAGGGGAGGCCAGCACGCTGTGTGCCTCCCTGGGCTAAGAGCCTCTGCCTATGAAGCCAGTGCTTCCTTGTGGGAAGGAGCCTGGGCAGCTGCTAGAGAAAGGGATGCTGGGTGGGGGATGAAAGGAAGTCTGGAAGGTTCGGCGGTAGTCTGGAGAGGTTAAGGAAGGGGTCAATCTGGAAAACATAGGTGTTACCTGGCTGTAGCTTTTGCAGTGAAGTCGCTTCTGACAGGACAGGGGCAGGAGGGCCAGGAGTCTTGGCAAAACTGGGTAAATGGTCCGAGGGTTCAGGGTCCGGCCCCGCATCCCCCCTGAAGGTCAAAGTGCCTCTGGTTACCGTGTAACCAGTACATAACCAGCAAGCCCTCTGTTCTCGGGGTTTCCAGTCCCCAACCCTCTCCCACCTCCTGGAGCTCAGCCAAGAAACCGACTGTTACAGACATGCAGGAGTTCAGAGTGCAGGGCCACTTCTCCCCGCAAAGTCCAGATTCCCTGAGCACCCTCCCTCAGCCCATCGTTTCTGTGTCCCCATCCCATATCTCCTTACCAGTGAACAGACTGACAATCAGGCCCATCACAATGACTGTGGTGGAGTTGTGAGCGCTGTACCATAAGTACGACAGGGAATAGAGACGCTGCAGCCCTGCGGGCCTGGGGAGAGTAGAGGGTGAGGACAATCAGAAATTTACTAATAGAGTATTCCTTGGCCACCTGGCTCTACCCACCTGCATGGTCCTAGGGTCTTGGAATCCAACATCCAACATTTCCCTCAGGCCTCTGGTGCCCATTCCTTAGCAAGGCCCCTGGGAAACCCCTCAAAAATGAGCTACTCTCCCCGAGGAGAAAGGGAATGAGGCCCAACTCACCTGGAGCGGGTGGTTGAGGGCATTAGTGTGTTCATGGTGGCAGTAGTCAGATTGCCGGGCAGGGAAAAGCTGGACCCGTTAAAGGGTGAAGGTGCCGTGCTGGAGCCCATGTTGGTCATCATGTTCCCAATGCCGATCCAGAAGGCCATGATGAGTCCAGCCAACAGGCCCACGATGGCGCCCTGGCCAGAGACACGGCACACGCTCCTATCACAATGCCAGCCCTACCAAACCTTCACACCAGTTCCCAGCACTCATGGTGAGAGCCCTGCCAAGCCATGCCCCAGGTTCTGCACATGACTGTGGAGTCAGACGAGTCACTCACAGGAGGGTTGGCACAAGGAAAAAATATCCCAAGGCAGAAGAGTCCAAGCAGTGGTCCCCCAACCATGCCAAAGATGCTGATTGCTGCCTGCAGAGAACAGGGTTGGAAAAAGAACACACAGGTTCAGAGACCCCCAGCCTCATCTGCATTGCCTCAAAGCCCTCTTGTCAGATGTTTGCCTGCCTCTTCTGTCCAGAACCATCAGAATGCAAGAATCCAGAGGGCAGGAATGGGTATGGGAACATGTTTTGGGTTCTCTGAGGCTGATCCTTAGATCTCTCTGAGCCAACCATGTCCCAGGAAATGACCCTGGGACTTTTGGCTACTTGAGTCTGTTCACAGCTAAAGGTAGTCCATTAAAGAGCAATTTCTGACACCTGCTCCTATGTAGCTGTCTTCTCCAATTTCTGGTTTCAATATGTTTCTCCCCTAAAAATGGGTTTCTTCCCTCCATAGTCATTACCTGCAGCACGGGTCCCATCTGGGAGGAAATATAGGCCATTCCCAGACAAAGCAGCCCATAGCCAAAGGCTGGAGGAAAAGAAGGGAGGAAAGAGATGTGAGGTAACACACCAAAGAGGAGCAAAGCTCCTTCCTCAGCCAAACCACTACCTACGTCCCTAGACACAGGGCATGTTACTTCATGCCCCAGCTCCAGGTCCCTCCCACCCTGTCCTTATTCCTAGATGACTCAAAGACACCCCCCTCCCCAGGAAGTACACTGAGCTGTAAACAAGGTTGTGTGCTTCATTCAGCAAGTGCTGAGCCAAGGCTAAAGCTGGTGCTTTAAAGTGGACTGACAATGCTCAGGCTGTGTCTTAGAATGTGACTGAAGAGAAGAGGAAGCATAACCCCACCAAGGAGTCTGGAAATCATGATGGCCCGGCCTTCAGAGAACTGAGGGAACCAAGGTCGAATCAGGTCTTCCATCGTGACAGTTGCCAATGAATTGAAAGCAGAGGATACGGTGCTAAAAGGAGGAAGAGAAAGACACGCTGTCCCAAGAGAAGCCAAACAAGGGACTATTGAGTGAATAACGCCCTAAGGTAGGTGACGTGTGCAGCCAAGAAAGAGGCCTGGGAGGCAAGGACACTTGTCCTTTCCTGAGTGGGATATAGTTTTGTTCAGTAGACCAACTCCTAGTATTGTAAAAGAATCCTTCATCAAAAAAGGGGGCATCTGTCCCACATGGATAAGCTTTCCTTTGTCATCCACAGACGGATGGGCACGATGAGAAACTCAGAGGAATCCGCTCCTCTACCCATCACCCTGTACCAAATAGGGGTGAGCTACGCCAAGCCTGAGGGAAAGGATTGAAGAGGGTACCTGAGGGAGCCACTGAAGAGGCAGGCAACAAAGAGCCCAGGCAGGCCCGGCAGGCCTTTCAGAAGATCCATCACAAAATATAGGACGAACTGCAGGCAGAGCAGAAGTACACAGTTCTCCTGAGAGGGGAGCCCTTCCCCAGAGTGAGTCACGCAGGCAGCCTCGCTCCGCATGCCCCAGCCAGTCTGGTGCATCAGGAAGAGGGGCCAGGCACAGAGGGTGACCCCACAGTAAGTGGAGAGAAAATGGGCTCTGGAAAGAGGATGCAGTTCATACCCTAGCTCTGAGCTGAGCATGCTGGCCACCTTGAACCTCTTTTTTCTGTAAAATGAGGTTGTTGGGAGGGTTAGATGAGACCCCAGGTGGGTAACAGCCTTCGGCAGGGTATGTGGTGCATAGCGGTGAGTCAATGAAGGTAAGTCCCCACCCAGCTGGGTAAGCATTGTGATCAGGTGATGCTGGGAGCTGGAATCCTCACATCTAGATCGCTAGAATCTCAGAGTGGAAAAGAACTTAAATCCACTTCCTGCCCAGGGTAGGAGTCCTTTCTGCAGCCACCCAAACGCTCCTCTTGAGGGATGGGCCCCTCCTGGGCAGTGGAGAGGGCCAGGGAGGCCTTCTCACCTGGTCAGGGGCTGCCTGACTCTGCTGGATGCTCATGGGATACTCTTTGTAGTAGGCGAACATGACCAAGCCAATGAGGCAGCCTATGCAGAGGACCACCTGCTGGCAAGGGAAGACCGCATAGCAGGAGCTGCAAAAGAGGCCAGGGTCAAGGGGAGAGGGGGATTAACAGATACCTCAATCATGTTCCTGAGCCCCAGAAAGGAGACTCACGGCCCGCCCCCACCCCACTGCTTCCATGGAACCAGGGGGCCCACTCTCTTCCCCCAGCCTTTGCCCCACCGGTCTTCCTGATCCTGTACTCACAGTATAGCAGCCTTCTCCGTGCGGGAGCTGAGGTAGCGCTGCACCTGAGCCTGGTTCACCCCATACAAAGAGAGCATCATGAAGACGCCTCCGAAGGCCAAGGTCCAGAAAGTGTGCCGCACAAAAGGGTCTGGATCTAGCCTATAACAAATGCCCCTGGTCACTGCACCATAGCCCCAGAGAGAGACTCAGCCTTCCTTGCCCTCCTACAACAGGGGTCTAAGAAGGGCAGCGACATCACTTCAAGAGCCAAGGAGCTCCTGAAGGCAAGAAGTGGGTGGACTCAAGGCACAGCACAGCAAGTTGGAGGGAGAGCGCCACTCCTCCAACCCACAGCCTCATCTCAGGTACTAAACATGCCCTGGCCCTCCTTAACCACCAGCTAGACCCCTGTGATCAGCCTCTGTCATTGCAGTGCCGGCTTCCCACCTGTCTCAGTGCTGCACCTAAGGCTTCCATAGCTTGCCCTCTGCTTACTATATAGCCCTGAGCTCAGGCTCTAGCATGGGCTCAGCAGCCAGGCACTAGAGACCCCAGCCAGGGGAAGGGGTGTACTCACTCGATTCCAGAGATGTAGTCATACTGGGAAGCCAAATCCCACACGTGCCCCAAACCGCCCACCTTGGCTGACCCCACAATGATAACGGCCAGCTGCCCTAGGAACATGACCAGTGTCTGGAGCACATCTGTCCAGATGACTGCCTTCAGCCCACCCTGTAAGGAAAAAAAAGCATGCCTGATACAGGTGTCTTCAAAACCATCCACCAAAATCATTCACCAGTGAGGACACCATACTATCAGCAAGAGCACTAAATCGCTGTCTGAGGCATAGAGACCCTGTTGTCATTGCCACCCCATCCCCTACCTTCATATGCCATCCCCTCTCCTACATCCCATCCCCCACTATAATCCCATCCCACCTCCTACATCCCATTTCATTCCACCCTAGAATTTCATCCTACCTTCTCACCTATATCTTATCTCAACCCTTCTTTTCTTTTTCTTCCTATTTCCCCTCCTAAGACTTCTCCTCCCTCCCCTAAGACTTATTGCACTTACCAAAGCAGTATAGATGGTACAGACAAGGCCTAGGGTCAGCACTGACAGCCACAGATCAAAGCCAGTCACTGTAAAGAGATAAAAGTCACATTTCTGTCTCTGGAAAAGGGTTTCCCATTGGAGACGCCAGAGAAACCCTGGTAAGACGTAAAGCATTTGATTGTAGGGATGAAATAAATCATTTACCACAATAGAAAAAAAATATTTGCAGAGCTCCACCAAAAGGTGGTGATTAACCAATTCAGATGGGGCACAGCAATTTCAAGTGAAATGAAGCAAGCCTGCTTCCATCTCTGGTGGAGATCAGCCAAGGGCCCATGCAATAAAATAATTCTCAGGCCAAAGTCAGATTTTCTTCTGCACACTCTCTTCTATCTGCCCCTCCCAGCCTACCGGGGTTGGGAGCTCAGGGCTGTGACCCCTCACCTGCATTGAGGGCCAGTGATGGTACATAGAGCACAACCCCCATGTAAATCACCTGTTGGGTACAGAAAAGAGAAAGTAAGGGGAAGAGATGAGAGTGGGCAGAGAGAGGAGGAAAAATGGACCTCAGCTCCAACGTCTCAACGGCCTCCCTTCCTTTCACCTAGGGTCACCTCCCTCTCCCTTCTTCCAAAATTTGGCTTGTTGCCACCATAGTGTCTGTGCTGGAACTGGAAGGCAGGGGAAGCAGGATGCCTCTGGGGGCTCCAGTGACACCAACCTCTAGCAGGAATTTCAATCCTGCCAATTTGAGAGAATGGAAGGCTCCAGCTGCCTCAGCATGTCTGAGCTCAGGTCCCCCGACCATTCCTCAGGCTCAATTTTTAGCCTTACTCCACTTACCATCTGAAAGATGAAGGTCACAGTCCCAAAGACTCGCACGGTTTTATTGAATCGAAGCTCCAGGTACTAGGTAGGAGTATAAATTTTTTTTAAAAGATATTTCTCCCCACTCCACGACGCATAATTCCACACACAACTTCCTTCTAGAGGTCTAGGATACAGGGACTATCCAATTCATAACCACTCTGGGCCCAACTCAGCACAGTACCCTCCTTCTCTCCCCATGTGACCTCACCTAGAAAGAACCTATAAACACACAATGTGGTCCCTGTCACTCTCATTAGGCAGAGGCAACCCAGGAATCCCTTGTATGTGCCTTGCTCCTCCTCTCCATCCCTGACCCTGGGGGTCCTATGTGCTCCTCTCTTTCTCCCTGCTCACCTCATATGCACTGGTGAGATGCAGGCGGTAGAAGATAGGGATGAAGATGTGTGCAGGGATCAGCAGCCCCAGGAAATATGAGCAGCCCAGGAACCAATACTGGGTCCCAAATCGGTAGATCTCAGCTGGCACACCCAGGATGGCCACGGCTGACTGGAAGGTGGCCAGCAGGGACAGTGCCACAGGAAAGCAGCCCATTTTGCGGTCTGCCATCAGCAGCTGGCCAATGGTATGCCGGCCCCAGCCACGACAGGCATGGTAGAGCCCAATGGCAAGGGAGAGAACCAGAAGCAGGATGAAGACCACATAGTCCACAAGGGAGAAGGCAGATGTGACCATGCTTGTGTCTGAGGTTGGGGAGAGGGGAGCAGAGGTGGTCACCCCCACACTCATGTCTTCACTGTCTATGACCTGTAGCTGCTTGCTGCTCCTGGGCTCTGGGCTGCCACTTGGATAGGCAGTGACAAACAAGTGGCTACAATCTGGTTTTCAGCCAAGGTCTCACAGTCCTCCTTCACCAAGTGACATTGTCCAGGGTGACCTGCAAAGGAATGAGCTTCTAGTGAGGCCTATCGTGCCTTCATGGCTACTCACCCTTACTTAAGCCTGTGCATCCCACGCCCACCAAACTTGGACCGGCCAGCTCAGTGGCAGCCCTCGAAGGTCTGGAGGTCCTAGTATGGATTTGACAGGGGAAAATAAGGAGGAAGGAAGCAGTTGAGTGAGACAGCCAGGAGACAACTACTTGGCTAAGACCTTTCTGAACGTGAATAGCTGTGAAATATGAGTCTTCTTGGGTCTCTACCTCATAACAAAAGAAAAATCAACTCTACTTCACGTTTCTTCTCAGATGATTTCCCTGCCCTCACTTTCAGGCACAGACCCAGTTACTACAATATACTAAGCCAGCAGAGCCCAACCTGGCGCCACAGCCCAGCAGGGAGGAGGAAATGGAGAATAATAACAGAATGGCTTCCTCTACTCCCCCGGCCTCAGACTCTACTTCCCATGACCCCCCATTTCACCCTAATAGCACCCCTTTTCAGCACTGATTCCCAAAAAGAACCCCTCCACGGCAGCCCCAAACTCCATTCCAGGTACCCCTAGGCCAACCACTCCATTCTCTGCAATGCTACCAGATAAGCCTTGCCACCCACCTCTCAGCTGTTCTACCTGTAACACCACAGTCAGCAGCAGAGATCTGCGAAGAGCGGTGGGCATGCAAAAACGAGGGCGACCTGCTGGAGCCAGGGGTTCATATTATGATTGCAGGAGCACTTCGGGGAGAAGCAAAGCAGCCAGGAAGTTGGGGCAAAGGGAACAGCCAGGGATGGTGATCCTATCCTGCTGGGGCAGATACCTACCTAGAAAAGCAGTCCTTGTTGAGGCAGAGCTGTCTGGAGAAGTTGTGTGTCTGGAGCTGGGCAGAGACTGAAGGTCTGGTTCTGTGAGTGACTGAGGTGAGATCAGGAACTGGGGGTGGAGTGAAAGCAGTTATTTGTTCTGGCCCCTTCGGGGAACCAATAGCTGTGATCCAGATGGTCCTATCACCCCATGGCCCCCAAACTCCAGCTCAGCTCCAGAGGCTCCAGAATAGGAAGCTGAGAGCTCACATTCAACAACATTCCTAGATGGATTAGGCTTTCACTCTAAGTCACACTTGGCACTGTGTGCTAGAGGGAATTGGAAAGGAGGGGCCGAGAGAAGATAGGAAAGTTGCTTTTCTGACTCCTGCACAGAAATACTAATCCTCAAATATACCATTGTCCTTAGAACAAGGAAGGATAGGATTACAAAGACACTGAGGCTTAGATGACTCAAGTGATCTTTTCTAAACTACAAAGCTGATTCTTGTCAGAGGCTAGATTAGAACCCAGGTCTATTCATTCCATAACCATACACTTTCCATTTATACCACACTGTCTTTAGAGACTATCCTCTGGGGTACTTATTGGTATGGGGAAAAAAAATACCAGAGGATGCCCTGTATTTAAATAGCCTAAGGTGATGACATAACATTTTTTGAACTTCTGCTACGTAACTCAACAGTATTCTATGTACTTTATGGACATTAATAATAATTATAATAAATAATAAAAATAATAAAGTAAGCGAAAAAGTAGCCATAGCTATCACTCTCAAAACACTGTGTCTCAGGTTATGTACTTTACATGAACACTCTCTAGGAAACTAAGATTTAGAGAAGTTAAATAACTTGCTTAATGTTACAAGGCATGATACAAAACATGAGAGAAAGAAATAGTACTATCTGCAGGTATTACAGGTTATTCACGAAGGGCCCCAACCTTGACACTCCCAGAACCAGGGAAGCAGAAGCAGAATGTTAATTGTAGCAATCATTCATGGAACAAAGTTTAGATTTCTACTGATCTAGACAGATAATTAATTACAGGCTATGTCTTCTATATTTGCCAACTAGGAGAAAGATAAGCCTGGCTGTCTTCCGCCTGTCTTACACTGTGTTTTCGGGCAGATGTTGCCGGGCTGGAATGATAATGGCCTCACATAGATGAAACCTGAACTCTGAATCTCCTGGGGCCAATGAAGAAAGGAAATCAGAGCTGGCAACTCTTGGCTCACATGTTCTACAAAGTCGCAAACGTTGAGTCCCCAGAAAAATGTTCCCAGCAGTCCTCTGATTTAATCTAAAGATGCCCTGGGCCTTTGTACATTGCAACATCTCAAGTTTTATCATTTTTACTATGATAGAGATGATGGAAACTACTGGAATGTAGGAGGAGAGAAGGTGTCTGCTGTGTGCAAATAAGAATGTGTAGTGGTAAAGGATTAGCGATATAAATAGGCAAGTACTTATAAAGAGAGGTCCCAGTATAGACTGGAACACAGACATAGAGAACTGGAGACTCTCTACTGCTGGGGTAAACTGGCAGGGCTTTCTGATAGAATTCTATTTGCATGAGGTGTGGAGAGCCCTCCTAGATAGCTGAAGAGAGAGCCATCTAAACAGGACAAGAAAAAACCTGACCCAGTAACAAAGCCTTCATCAGACATGATTCTCAAAACAGGATGGTGGCTTTCTAAAACTCTACACTGCCCTCAACCCTATGGACTTGTATCTCTCTGAGAGACTGAGAGCCAAAAGTAAGAGCTGAGTTGTTCCACACAGGACACAAGTGGCCGGCTGTGGAACCCCTTTTAAAATGTCTAAAACAAGGAATAGAATCTTTCTGCACCACCCTACCCCAATCCTCATTTCAGTCACAAACTGCACTGGATTCCTTTAACTCCTACGAAAGGCAAAGGGGCCACAGCAGGACCAACTGTCTCCAAAAGATTCTGTCCTTGTGCTTAGAATTCTTCAAGGTCTGCAGGGCTTTGGGAGCCCACGCTAAAATGCTCATTTTAATTTTAAACTTAATGCTAACTTTTTATTTTAGTGCACATTTTAATTTCTAAGTCTTTAATACTTAGTCCCTCCAGACGCGGTCTCCCCATCCGGGTCCCCGTACCGCACCTTTGGGTCAGGGTCACGGGCCACCCTGGGACAGCGCTCACCTTCCCCTTACCTCCGTGGCTCAGCCAAAGCTAAGAAGATCCCCGTCGTTCTTCCCGAGATCAGTATCACTCCCTTTTTCTGGGAAGGCAAAGGAAATGAATGAGTTAGGGAAGCATCTACCCCTCGCCTACCTCCTCGCCAGACTCCGGACGCCGCGTGGTCTCAGGACAGCGGTGAAGGTGACAGGGTGCTCAGGGCGTCCCCAGGCTCGTCTCCTCCCGCTGGGGTTTGCCCTATGCCCTCCACTCCTACATCATCCTTACTCTATTTCCTGGTTTCCCACCTTCCTTCCACACGCGAACAGTACTGCCACCTCGCCACCCGCATCTAAAATTTTCCCGGGCCCCCAAGCCGGCGACCGGCTCGCCCCGCCCCTCTTCCCCTCTTCCCTCTTTCCAGCTCTGAAGCGTTCTTGGGATCTTCTTTGTACTGGCCCACACCCGTCCGGCCCGCCCCCGTCCGGCCCACCTGCCGGGTCTCCACGTGTGGGTCTGGCTTCGACTGAAGAACCCGGCCCGCAACACGTGGGCCGGGTGACAGCGGGACCTGTCCCCTGCCCGCCCCGCCATGTTTACTGAGAGCAGATGGAGTGGCACCGAGACACTGCGGAGACGCGACCTCGGCGTCTGGGCGCGAGGGCCGAAGGGGTGAAAGAGCGGCGTCAGGGAGGCCTTCAAAGGGGGAAAAGTAGAGGGAGTGGAAGAGGAGCGCTGACCTCCGCGAGCTGCCCCTACCCCCAGCCCGCCCCAGGCCAACTGGCCCTCAGCGCTACTCCACTCCCCGGGAGTGGGGCGGAGCCACATACTCAAGTCTCGCGAGCTGCTGAGAAGGACGAAGGAAGGGAGAAAATGTTCCCTTGCGGGCCTGGCAGTCCTTCGATCCCGGTACCCTGGGCTGCGGCCCTGCTCCTCGCTCTGGGCGTGGAAAGGGCTCTGGCGATACCCGAGGTATAGAAGCAAGTTAGAGGTTGGAATGAAGCAGAGCTGCTGGCCAGCCGTGTGTCGCGCTCGCTCGCCCTCGGCTCTCTTCTGCGGGCCGGCAGCTCTGATTGCGTCCCTGAGGCCTCCCCAGGGGTAGCGCAGGCGGCTCCCGCTCCTGATTACTCAGGCTGCACAGTTTTCCCAGCGCCCTCGCATTGCCTACGTCCAAAAGCCTTTGAACTTTGACCTTCTCTCTCCTTTATCTTTGGATAATATTAAATTGTTCTTTGTACAGACGAGTCCTCTGGCTCTTCTGCTGGCTCTCCACGCACAAATGTCGCATATCGTGCGGTGATAGGACTGTACTTTCTGTAATGCTTGATGAGTTCTTTGTGTACCTGCAGTCCTTTTTACACCCAGTCACACCGGGGCTAAGTTGAGAAGTCACTGGAGAGGATATAATAAATATGTTCAAACAGTGATCCTCAAAGATGAGCGCCTTCTCTGGGTAAGGTCTGGTTGCAGAAAGTCTGGTGCTCTGATTGGGCACCTGGTTCTAGGGGGAAAAAAATGCATGTCCTAGTCAAACCTGGTAGAAAAGTAGGACACTTTCTTGCTCTATGTTAAAGGAGTTCTGGAGAGAAATACTGGCAGTTAACTTTTGATCCCTGTTTGTTCTGGTCTTGGCTTTCTGGAATCCTAATAGTTTTTTCTCTTCTGCAGATATGCATCCAGTGTCCAGGGAGTGTGCAAAATTTGTCAAAAGTGGCCCTTTATTGTAAGCAGACACCAGAGCTAATGTTGCACGCCCGCTGCTGCCTGAATCAGAAGGGCACCATTCTGGGGTGAGGGAGAAGACATCCATGGATAATGGAAAAAAGTTCCCAAGTTAGATTCCTCAAGGCTTGCCTGGTTGGCTTTTGGGATAAATATTTTTGCCTATTTTGGAGGCATCTAAATGATGATTTGCAGACTTTTAAATCTGTTAGAGCATTTTTGGCTAGGTAAATAATCTTGTGGTTATTCCTGGTTGAAACTGCATAAAAGTCATAATTTTTGCCTGTTTAAAAAAAAGGCTTTTATAGCTTTGTTTTTAAAAAAAGCTTTGTTCTTTTGTTTAACTCCTTTTGTTTAATTCTTTGGATTATTTACTGTGTGTCTTCATGAAATGAGCTGCTTAACCTCTAAGACAGTACTAATATGGTTTTCTTCCTTCTGATTAATTCATGTTCATCTTTGAACAAATTCTTCTTCCTGCCCCTTTATGCAGGTTAGTCCCTGCATTTTCTCCCTTTACACTCTTGAGAATCCACCTATTCTTATAGCTTCAACTGTAACCACTGTGCAGGTATCTCCCAAAACTAGATCTCTTTTAGTATCCTTTGATCTCTCTCCAAACCCCAGGTAACTGTGGGTACCTCTGGCTTCCTGTTCAACATTTCCTCTTGAGTAATACCCTCACTTCAAACTCAAAATGTCAAATGTCTTATTTCCATTTTCCTCTTTCCCCAATCTACCTAAGTACATCTCTATGTTAAACTTTCTGAAAAACAAAATTTTCCCATTATCACTCTCTGGCTTGAAAATTAGATTTCCAATTATTTGTCCACTCAAACCCTTCATGAAGGTCTGGCTTTGGCCTACCTCCAAAAGCTTTGTACCTTTATTTCTTTGTTCAGGTTTCTCTCCTTACCTGAAATCGCCTTCCTCCACCAAAGTAGTACATATCCATCCTTTAATTTCAACATCTTTTATGAATTCCTCCTACTACTAAATATCAGAGTAATATTTTTAATTTTTTTACTTTCACTTATCCTTAGTGATTATACCACTCAAATTTATATACTGTCCTGTGATTTCTTTCATGTTGTAATTTAATGTTTATATTGTTTTTATTTTTCGTGGTGGCCTTGTTCCCCTACTACATTGTAAGCCATTGGAAAGCTAAGATGTTGAGGGGTTTTTTATTCTCCAAATTTTTGCAGTTAGTAGGCATTCAGTAAATACTTGTAGAATAAAAGGACAGACAGCAGTAGATACTGAAGAAAAAAATAATGTGGCGTGATCTTTAATATTCATTAGTTTACATCCAATCTGTGATAGAAAATGCACTTGGAAAAAGCTTTCATTTATATGATTTGCATTTTTTTTATTTGAAGGTCCTTTGTGGATCTGAGAATCATATCATGATGTAAGTTTCACTGACCTAGCCTAGAAACAAATTTCCCATATATGCACAGATGCAAAGAACTTTCTGCCGTGATGGAAATGTACCATATCTGTACTCTCCAGTACAGAGCCACTAATCACATGTTAGTGGTTACTGAACACTTGAAATGCAGCTCATACAAATGAGGGCCTGAATTTTTTTTTATTTTAAATTAATTTAAATAGCTACATGGAACTAGTGGTGACTAAATTGGATGGTATAGAATTAAAACATCTACTACAGCACCGAGTTTGTGGCCCTAAACACAGTTGCGTTCAACTAATATTAGCAGAAAAGGGGTTGTATTAGCTTATTGTGGATAGAGGAGAGACACATAGTTACACTGATTATCTTATTTCATCAGGCTGGATCTCCAAAACTGTTCTCTGAAGGACCTAGGCCTAAATTTTCCTCAGGCACATACTGCTATCATCATGTAAGTGGTTAGTTATCCTCCCTGCCAAAAGGTGACTATGGCAAAGGGTTGATGGGAAAGTCTTTGAGGATGGAATCCTAAAATGATATTTGAATACTAATCTAAACTTGGATAACTCAGAATGAGAACTGGATTACCAGTCCAGAACAATGTGTGAATGGAAGGGTGTTCTAGGGTGTTTTCCTAGAGCACAGTGCTAACAGTGTGTGCTTTTCAGAGACCTGCAAGCAAACCCCCTCAAGCATGACTTGTCTGACACCTTCCATGGCTTCACCCAGCTCCAGACTCTGTGAGTAAGGGTAAGGGGTGGGGAAGAGAATCAGAGAGGGGCAGTGCTGTGAGCTCAGCAACCTGGGACTGCATATTATGACTGTTGTTTTCAGGATACTGCCACAAGATGTCAACTGTCCTGGAGGTATAAATGCCTGGAATACTGTCACCTTGTATACAAACAACCAAACCTGCCTGGGGCAAAGGAACCTTTGTAATAGCACTAGGGATGCAGGTATGCTATCTCATCTCCACCCTTTTGGGAATTGCCTTTTTCTCTTTTGTATTCTCCCCTTTCAGTCAGAAAGACAGTAAAATTGCTTATGCGCCTTTCGTTCAGGTTTCTGAGGCTTTAACTCCTTGGAAAGAAAAGATATTAAAACATTTTATTGTCAATAATATTGAGATAGTGACTGACAGATGGTCGCTGGATTTATGGTGATCATTTCTTTACGTATATAAAGTTTAAATAACTGGTGTACACCTAAAACTAATATGATATTGTATGCTAGCTATATTTTAATAAAAACCTGTAAAATTGATGATGATGATGATGATGATGACGACGTTCTAATTATCAGTAGTCTTCTTTCTCTAACTTTGACCTAGAAATAATTGAGAGAATCTAAAGTTGAAGCAGATATTTGAGAAATATACCTAAGGAGGTCCAGTGATGTTCTGTTTTTCTCTGGCTTCCAGAAATATGTCCTGAGAATGGATCTTGTGTGCCTGATGGTCCAGGTCTCTTGCTGTGTGTTTGTGCCGATGGCTTCCATGGCTACAAGTGTATGCGCCAGGTAAGGAATTAGGCCTTTAGTTAGGTATAAGAGAAATCTATAGAGCAAGAACCTCTCAGAAAGAAGAGCGGTAAGACCAGGAGCTGATGCAAATCACCTAGAGAAGGAAACTGAGAGAATTGCTCTGGACGAGGGGATAGGTATACCAGGAAAGAACTGGATGTTAGGATGTAGCCCTTGGTGTTACTTTTTTGTTTTCTTTTTCTTTTTCTTTTTTTTTTTTCGGTCTTTTATTCACAGGGCTCGTTCCCGCTGCTTATGTTCTTCGGGATTCTGGGATCCACCACATTATCCATATCCATCTTGCTTTGGGGGACCCAACGCCGAAAAGCCAAGGCTTCGTGAACCAAATAGGTCTTCCTACTGACCTAAATATCCTGATCTATCTTAGCTCAGCCAGGGATATTTGATTCCTAGGCGGATTGGACAGCGGGTCGTCCTCAAGGCTGAGGCCGCCATTGGAAGATGGAAAATTGCACAATGCCGAGCGTCACTCCAGTCCAGAAAAGGACTAGTACCAGTTCCCATTTGTGCTGTTAACTATAATAAACTTTTTTTTTTTTCTTTTAGGGAAAGGCGCCCTGGCTTTGTGTGTTTCTTGGTTAGGGTGGGAAGGACCGCTTTGGGGAAGTCCGCTTTCTTTTCAGGTTTCCCCTGGCCTTGCGTGGCATAGACAGGGTCCTCCAACCCCCGCGCCGCCTTGGCCCCGCCCCTTACGTGTCGGCCCCGCCCCTCACGCCGTCTGCGGCCCGCGCCGCCGCAGTCTGCAGCCTCCCATCCTTTTCCGCCGGGTGCGCTTGTTCCAGCACCCGCGCGGTTATTAGCCACGTGGGCCGAGTTTGGGCGCACAGTTCTCACGTGGTTCCAGCATAGGCGGAAACTTGGGCTTCCAGCTTCTCTGCTTGCCCACGTCTCTGAGCTGCGTTCCCATGGCGACCCTGGTGTTGGAAGATGGGTCGGTCCTGCGGGGCCAGCCGTTTGGGGCCGCTGTGTCGACTGCCGGCGAAGTGGGTAAGCAAGCCCGGGCCGGCTGCCGACCTCATCCCACTCTGCTGCCCCTCTTTGCCCAGCCTGCCCTGCCCAAACCCCGCCATTTTCCCGCTGGCACACCCCCTCCCTCCCATTCGGCTCCCATACACCCAGCCCAGGCCCTTTGATCCCTCACCGTCAAGGCAACCTCTTCTGGGGCGTTCTCACCGCGCGCCGGTCAGTGTTCCAAAGGATGCCCTACCTGAGCCTGAGTCCTGCCTCTTTCTTGCAGTATTTCAAACCGGCATGGTCGGCTACCCCGAGGCCCTCACTGATCCTTCCTACAAAGCACAGATCTTAGTGCTGACATATCCTCTGATCGGCAACTATGGCATCCCCGCAGATGAAGTGGATGAGTTCGGTCTCAGTAAGGTAGCCACACCCAATGCTTTCTCTACCATCCTTTTCAAATCAGTAATTATTAATTGTTAGTGAAGACACTGACATTCTGGTAGGCATCCTGAAGTGAACGAACGTCCTCACCAAAGCGATAAAACAGGTACTGTGCAAGGCTTGTTAAGAGGCACAGTGCTGAAGGCCAAGCCAGAGTCTGGGCTCTGGTGAGGAACCAGTGAAGATTTTTTAGCAGCAGAGCCCTGTGATTGGAGTAATGCTTTAAGATTAGTGGGAAAGGGACTAGAAACTGGGGTCACAACATTTCCAGTGACAGTGGGACACCCTTCCCAGTTCACCTACCAAACCAGTGAAGTTGATTATCATCTTCTAAACCTAACTTTCCTTACCTTGATTCATTTTCTACCACTTTTCAGTAGAGTTCTTACTTCTAGACAAGAAAACTCATTTTATTCCCAAAATGAGGTTTCCCCTATCCCTCCTCCTCTGGAATTTGAAAACTAAGTTGCACTCTGAGAGTTCAAGTAATAAAATAAATCAACACAAGTTAATAGAAGAAATCATTATAGCCTAGGTGCAGTATTTCTCAAACTTGTTTTGTCTTAATCCAGGCTTACTGAGCCTTTAATTCTTAACTTGCCTTCCCAATCACCCTGACACTTGGGAAAGGGACCTCTAGATAAGGGACACACTTGTTATTCCTGGAAAGGACCATTCTTCATCACAAACCTATAAATACACCACATTCTAGTTTTTAATGCAGTATCTTGGTTAACACGTCAGTATTCAGCTTTGTCAACTGTAAACACACAAAATTGATTTTATAAAACTGCAAAATTGAGGCTCTGACAGAACCAAGATGAGCAAGGCATCCTAGAGAGCCACCAGACTACCATGGATGCTTTTGTGCCACATGCATTGTACACAGATTTGTCCATCTGCAGACTAGTCCTCCTGGCCACAGAGGGTTCTGCCACACTAATCTTCAGATCCCTAAAGAACAGTTTCAATATCCATCTTGCTTTAAATCCTCCACCACTAAGCAGATATGATTTAAATAGGCCACTCCCTCCTACATAAATTACCTGTTTTTCTTTTTAGTTATTAAATGTTTATCTGCTGGGTAACAAATTTGTGTTATCTTTTTTTTATGATAATCCTCTGTGAAGGGAAGGGTATAATCATGCCTAGTATTATTAAACTTTTTATTTAGTAAAGAATTGTGTACCTACTTGTCTTACACTGCTTTTACCACACTCTGTAATTATGATCTTGTTTATTTACATGTTACCTTATTAATTTTCATGCTCCCTAAGTAGCAAATTAACATGTGACACAGGGACCTTGTCTTTTTTCATGGTCACTACCCCTCCCCCAGCACTCAATGTTTGGTTACCTTGTTCTTGAGGAGTTCATAGTTGTCTGAGGAAGACACATAAACACATTCATATTACCACATAAATAGCAAGAACAATGGAAATGAGTTTAGGTGAGCTGTGTAAGGAAGAGGCACAAGCTGCAGTGGGTAAGTTGGGGTGACTTCACAGAAGAGGGGATTTGCGATCTCAGTTTTGGATAAAGGAAAAAGAAGGCGAATGTCATTTTTAATGATTAATCAGGCATCCTGGGCCCATGTGTTCAGTGTTTTATATGGGAGATGGCATTGCTTGTAAAGGGCAAAAGCATGAGGTGCTTAGTGTGTTTAAGGAATGACAGGTCATTCAGTGTAGCCAAAGTATAGGTCTATGCCGGACAATGGGAATAGACTACATAGGGAGGCATGCGGGCTTCTCATGATCTCCTTCCATCGACAGTGGTTTGAATCCTCGGGGATCCATGTGGCAGGATTGGTAGTGGGAGAGTGCTGCCCCACGCCCAGCCACTGGAGCACCATCCGCACCCTGCACGAGTGGATGCAGCAGCATGGCATACCTGGCCTGCAAGGTACGGTGCAAGCACAAGGGTGTTTGGGCAGAGCACAGGTGCCTGGGTGGAAAGAGTCAAGAGCAGATCTCTGTGCACTATTGAGACTCGAGTCCAAGTGTATGATGGAATGTATCTTATTTGAAAGGTTTCGACTGGGGTCTCAGGCAAGGAACTTAGCTCTTGCTGACATGGAAAATTTCAAACATACAAAAAAAGAGAATAGTATAATAAACTCCCAACTTCTATAGTTATCAACTTAGGGCTAAATTTATTTCATTACCACTGCTATAATCCCAGATTATTTTGAAGCAAAATTCAGACATTGTGTCATTTCACCCATAAGTAGTACGATATCTATGAGAAAGGAATCCTTTTTAAAACATGACCATAACAACATTATCATATCTTTAAAAAAATTAACAAAAATTTCTTAATATCATTAAATATCCAGGTAAGGTTTAAAGTTTTTCCAATTACCTATTTTTACTGTTTGTTTATTTGAATCTGGATCTAAAGATCCATACATCACATTTGGTTGATATGTCTTTTTAATCTATGGGCCTTGTAACCTATTTGACAAAAACAGGTCCGTTTTTCTTTGGAGTATCCCAGAGTCTGCATTTTGTTGACTACATTCCTATAGTGTCATTAAGGGTGTTCTTTTCCTGTAAACAGATCTAGAGTCATGGTGCAGTTCATCTGTGATATTTCTGGCAAGAATCCTTGATAGTAGTGTACTTCCATCAGGATGGCCTAGGATTTTGATGCCTATAGAACAGCTGTGTGTGACACGGGGGTCTGGAATGGAAGTGCTCCTGGAAGTCTCATGCATGACTGTGTTAGGGGAGTGTGATCTCTTCAGAGTGTGCTCTTTTGACAGGAGTGGACACTCGAGAGCTGACTAAGAAGTTGCGAGAGCAAGGATCTCTGCTGGGAAAGCTGGTTCCAGATGGGACAGATCCTGCATCCCTGCCATTCTTAGACCCCAATGCCCGCCCCCTGGTGCCAGAGGTCTCCATTAAGGTACAGAGGCAGAGTGGGAGAGTGCTGCAAGCTGTAGTACAGTCACCATACACTCGAGGGAGAAGTAGAAGAGGCCTCAGAACTGGGGGCAGGTGTGCGCATATCTGTACCTATTAATCACAGCCACTAACTGTTGTCCTTTGTTCCTCAGGCTCCATGGGTAGTCAATGCAGGGGGTACCCCTCGGATCCTTGCTTTGGACTGTGGCCTCAAGTATAATCAGATCCGATGCTTGTGCCAGCGTGGGGCCGAGGTCACTGTGGTACCGTGGGACCATGCGTTGGACAGCCGGGGTGAGTAGCTGGGGTCTGTACGTGACCACAGACAGACGGCATGGGTGGGAGATCTGTCCCTACAACACGAGTTGTAGGGAAGACAATGGAGATTAGGGCTTCAGTCTAACGGTAAGGGCTGCAAGTGTGTCTCTAGTTGAATACTGGTTTTGATGTCATCTTTTCCGCCCACTCCAGAATATGAGGGTCTCTTCCTGAGTAATGGCCCTGGTGACCCTGCCTCATATCCGAGTGTAATATCCTCACTGAACCGTGTCTTATCTGAGCCTAATCCCCGGCCTGTCTTTGGGATCTGCCTGGGACACCAGCTGTTGGCCTTAGCCATTGGGGCCAAGACTTACAAGATGAGGTGGGACTTATGGGGAGAAGAAGGGTCCACACTACTGACATGAGGGTTGGGGAGTCTTGGGAATGGGAAGAGAGTTGGTGTTTATTAGTATTGAAACAAGAGTGGGGGCTGGTGAAAATCCTAGATTCAATAAGAGCTTGGTTTGGGTCATTGGTGAAGGGGGCAGGTGAAAGGGGCCTGTGACTCAGCTGCTTCTATCTTTAGATATGGGAACCGAGGCCATAACCAGCCATGCTTGCTGGTGGGCTCTGGGCGCTGCTTTCTGACATCCCAGAATCACGGATTTGCTGTGGAAACAGACTCACTGCCAGCAGGCTGGTTTCCTCTCTTCACCAACGCCAATGATCATTCCAATGAAGGCATTGTACATGACAGCCTGCCCTTCTTCAGGTGAGCCTGGATGATTCTGGCAGAGTGACTGGATGTGCACAGCTTTGAAGCCCCCTGGGACTTGGAGATCCAAGAAGTAAAGCATAATAGTGGGCCCCAATCATCTATCCCGCTACCCACCTCTGAGGCTGCCAGTGCCCAGGCCAGTGCTGATGACAGGTTTCATGACCTAATCTCTTCAACAGTGTCCAGTTTCACCCAGAGCACCACGCTGGCCCTTCAGACATGGAGCTTCTTTTTGATATCTTTCTGGAAACTGTAAAAGATGTCACAGCTGAGAACCCTGAGGGCCAAACAGGTAAGCACCTGAGTAGAACTGAGTTGTAAAACCAAGAACAGGGCTGGCTCCAGGATGGGCATAAGACTCACATGCCCCAGGAAACATATGCTTGAGAGGTTAAGGAGGCGGGGCGGAAGGGCAACCAAGCCAAGATGGTTCGTTTATGCTTCTGTTGAAAGGAACTCCTGAGTCATGAGTCTTGGGTTCTGATCCTGACTCTGCCACTCATTAGAGACATGACATTCTAGATTCTTCTGTAAAGTGAGAGGGTTAATACAGATGATCTCTGCGGTCTCATTCAGCTCTAATAGCTTATGACTTTCTTTGCCTCCACAGTTCGAGAACGGCTGGTTGAGCGCCTCTGTCCACCTGGGACTCCCAGCCCAGGCTCTGGGCTTCCACCACCACGGAAGGTTCTGATTCTGGGCTCAGGGGGCCTCTCCATTGGCCAGGCTGGGGAGTTTGACTACTCAGGCTCTCAGGTAAGTCGTGTCCATCCTGCGCCTCTGGGTGCGTGACCCTCAGGAATGGCCGAAGTCTTCAAGAGAAGGGCTGAGGCATGAACTGGTCATAGGGAGGAAATGAACAAGGAGATCTAGGGAATGTGCAGCAAGGTGAGGTGCTAAGGAGTAGAAGTTGGTTGTTAGGGACTAAGAGTACAGAGAGGAAAGAAGAGGAAGAGAAATGCCCGCCGGGGACTCCACAGCCTTGCTTCTACAGTTGACGCCGACAGGCCGTCCTTGTCCACCTAGGCGATCAAGGCCCTGAAGGAGGAGAACATCCAGACATTGCTCATCAACCCCAACATTGCCACGGTGCAGACCTCCCAGGGGCTGGCTGACAAGGTGTACTTCCTCCCCATAACACCTCATTATGTAACCCAGGTACGATGGGGCTGAGGCGGGGCTGAGGAAGGGGACCTGTGTGGGTGGGTGGGGGGAGGGTCCCATGGTCGCCCTGGGTTTCTAAACCTCTTTGATCCATCCCCTGACCCAGGGTCCTGATGCCTATTATGCCTCTCTCCTCCCTCAGGTGATCCGTAATGAGCGCCCGGATGGTGTGTTGCTGACTTTTGGAGGCCAGACAGCTCTGAACTGTGGTGTGGAGCTGACCAAGGCTGGAGTGCTAGCGCGGTATGGTGTCCGGGTCCTGGGCACACCTGTGGAGACCATTGAGCTGACTGAGGACCGACGTGCCTTTGCCTCCATGATGGCAGAGATCGGAGAGCACGTAGCCCCCAGTGAAGCAGCAAATTCCCTTGAACAGGTTCGCGGGGTGGTTGCGGGGAGGTCGAATGGTGTTCATATCTTATTTTCTCTGGGCCCAGGACCCTCTGCTCAGCAGGCAGTCAAGGCCTGACCTGTTTGTTCATCTCTTCTGCTCACTACAGGCCCAGGCAGCCGCTGAGCGACTGGGGTACCCTGTGCTGGTGCGTGCAGCCTTTGCCCTGGGCGGCCTGGGCTCCGGCTTTGCATCTAACAGGGAGGAGCTCTCTGCTCTGGTGGCCCCAGCTTTTGCCCATACCAGCCAAGTGCTGGTAGACAAGTCCCTGAAGGGATGGAAGGAGATCGAGTATGAGGTGGTGAGAGACGCCTATGGCAACTGTGTCACGGTAAGTGATAGAGGCAGGGCGGGAGTAGTGTTAGGCAGTATGAGCTCTTGTAAAAGCAGAGGCCAGGGCTGAGATCTTTGAGGGTTCAGTGTCCTTCAGACCCAGAGGCAACACAACCCTGAGCTATAGCCTCCTGACTCCCTTCGGCAGTCACCTCCATGAGACCCTCCCTTCCCAGGTGTGTAACATGGAGAACTTGGACCCACTGGGCATCCACACTGGTGAGTCTATAGTGGTGGCTCCAAGCCAGACACTGAATGACAGGGAGTACCAGCTACTGCGGCAGACGGCCATCAAGGTGACCCAGCACCTTGGCATCGTTGGGGAATGCAATGTACAGTATGCCCTGAACCCTGAGTCTGAACAGGTGAGACTCTAGGTCCTGGAGCCGATATTTCTTCTATAGAATTTTGAAGCCTCAAGGCTAAGAGGCCTTTTGGCCCTGCAAACACTGGAGTAGAAGCCGAGATTGTCTTTGGTGGTGGTGGGCTGGTGGGCGGGGGCGGACATTTGCTGTGCATCCCTTTGGAGAGGGCTTTATTTTCTTGCCTTTCTGAGATTTCTCTTAGATGAGCCTTCTAGGCCAGTTACTCAGTGACTCTCTGTTCTCTCTCTTTGCAGTATTACATCATCGAGGTGAATGCCAGGCTCTCGCGTAGCTCCGCCCTGGCCAGTAAGGCCACAGGCTATCCCCTGGCCTATGTGGCAGCCAAACTGGCTTTGGGCATCCCTCTGCCTGAGCTCAGGTACAAGGTGGGGGAGAGATCAGGGAGGTAAGAGGGTGGGGAGCTGAAGAAAACATTCATGGAGTAGGAAAAGGATATTAGCCTGGATATGTGGGAATGGAGAGAGCTATCTGGAATCTCACCCTTTATGTCTCCCACTCTGTCCTTTTGGCATCCCCACCTGCTGTCTTCCAGGAATTCGGTGACAGGGGGAACAGCAGCCTTTGAACCCAGCCTGGATTATTGTGTGGTGAAGATTCCTCGCTGGGACCTCAGCAAGTTCCTCCGCGTCAGCACAAAGATCGGAAGCTGCATGAAGAGTGTTGGTGAGAGAGACACACCCCAGGAGAACCCTCCCCAGATCACCCCACGGGGTCCCACTTTTCCCAAGAATCTAGAATATCATAGAGTTAGTTCGCCGGCACGGCCTTTCAGCTCCTATCTTAGCAGCTCCTTGGAACATAGTTTCTCAGTGCTAATAGGGACATTTCAGACTAAGATATAGTCCTTATTAGGGGTGGGGATTAAAGGCATCTGGAATTCCATGACAGAATACACATGCCACCTCCACTCCCAGATGGCATGTCAGAAGCTCTGGGATGCAGTGATAGCCACCAGACAATCTCATCTGTCTCATACCATTGAGTTGCTGAGGTGCCTGCAAAAGGAAAGTGTTGTGGCCAAGTAGAGGGCAGGGCCAAGAGCCGAAAACTAGACCTGGTTGCTGCTGTTCCTCTCTTACAGTGACACCAGTTCTGTGAAACTCTGCCCACAGCATTTCATGGCATTTTGCCCAGGGCTGCCCTTAAACTGTCAGTGACAGTGATGGTTTGTTTTCTGTGCTAGTTTAAATACTGATGTTTGGGAGAAACAATGACTACTATTTTCCTGTGAACCCTTCTAAATCCAAGCCAGCACCATGGCAGCCATTCTTAGCATATCCTTGTCTCTGAGCACTTTCTGCCATTGTCACTAATGAATTTTTTTTTAAAGCAATATGTAAGATCAGCAGAATTTCAGAGACCTCTTTCATAAAAACAAGGAAAGTAAGTAGTGAACACTGAATGGGCACAGCAGTCGGTCTCCACGCAGTGGTGGAGTGTGCTGGAATTGCGTTCATATGCTCCCTTACAGTGTCCTTTTTAATTGCCTCAGACTGTTCTCTAAAACATTTTGTTTCATTAAGAGCAATAGTAGCCTTTAAACAAGTAAGTCTAAGCTCAGATTTTATTTCAGAATTTTTAGAAATCTTATAAGACTGCCAAGTTGTTCCTTCTGGAGATGAATTCCTGTTATATGAAAATTATATGAAAACATGGGAACGAAGCCATAATTAAATTGTGGCTAGAAGAAATGGATTGGCAATAGAACAATCAAAGATTGGTTCCTAGATAAGACATCTCAGTTTTAACATATATTCAAGTATTTTTGGAATGTGATCTTTAGTAACTTTTTGTAACTTTTATTATATAAGTTAAGATATATGCATCATCAAGAAATAGAAAAGATAGTTTAACTAATGAATAATCATTAGTCACCTGTAATAATAATAATAATAATCACTTATAATCTTGTCACACAAAGACAATATATATAATCTTATTAATTTAATCATATATATGATTCCAGAATTTTCCTGGGCATGCAAGTAATAGTATGTTGAGTTTTTCTTTTACCCAAAATAAAAACTTATGTAATGTAACCACATTATGAAGGAATTAAACAAAACACTCATAATCTATTTCCTTAACACTATTAACATCTTGGTGTTTTAAATTTTTTTGAAGAAATATTAGGATTGTAAACAGAAAAATACAGTCGATAAGAAATACTTGAAAACCCTAGGAGAAATTGTCAAAGGACATAAACAAAACTTTACAGAAGAGGAAATTAGTAACCAAACGGGGTTGGGATTCCTCGTATCAGTAAATAGAAATCTAGTTAAATGAGATAACATTTTTGCTTATTAGCAAAAATTGTTTAAAATGATCATACATACTTCTTAGAAGATTGGTTAAACCTATTCTTTGAATCGTAAAACACACTTCTGTAAAGCAATTAATGCTTACGAAGGTCAGAACCTATTGCCCCTGTACTTCTGGAAATTTATACTAAAGATAATCCCCTCGCCCTGTAAAAAAAGATAATCCAAAGCACAGAACACATCACAGCCTTACTTAGAATGATGAACACTTCAAAGCTACATGTCTTTCAGTAAGTGAGCAGTTAAATTCTGGTAAATCATACAGAAATTAAACTGCTGGTAATGTGAGAAGATGCTTACAAAGAGAGTAGCAGGGTGGAAGTTGTATGTGTACTATAATCACATATAAAATATACCTGGGAAAAAAGTCCAGGAAGAAGTATTATAAAGTGATAGTTATAAATGCGATTAGCTCTAGGTGGATTCAAGGAGTAATGGTATCATCTTCCCATTATCCAGACTTTTTGATAAAAGTTTTAAGGGATGAGGCAGATTCCAGATGGTGTCCTCACAATATGAATAAAGCAAACTAAGTGGATAACTATCAGTGGCTGGGCCACTGTGATAAACTGTAACATGTTCCAATATTCACATACCCATTTTAGGCATTTTAATTCTATATTCACTAACAAAACCTGAAAATCATAGGGAGAAGAGCTGAAAATTAAAGATTTAATAATGAAACACCATAACTCCTACCACCATGCGTCTTGAGAACCTCTGGGACATTTGACTGTAAACCATGAGCATTCCTGCTGCCCTCAAGACCCAGTGTTTACATCCTTTGTCTCCAGGTGAAGTCATGGGCATTGGACGTTCTTTTGAGGAGGCCTTCCAGAAAGCTCTGCGCATGGTGGATGAGAATTGTGTGGGCTTTGATCACACAGTAAAGCCAGTCAGCGATGTGGTAAGTGGCCCCCGTCCCCTCGGCAATATACCTAAAATGAACCCTGCTGCCCTCTGTCCCCAGCCCCTGAGCATGTCACCTGTAATAGCAACAGCAAGCTCTATTGGATATTTGCTGTGTTATCACTTTGCTGTGAATTTTGTGATGTCATATTTACAATCATACAGGGACGGATTATTAGACTTGTTTTTATAGGTGAAGAAACTGACGCTTATATAGGTTATAGAACTTGCTCAAAGTCTCACAGGAACTAAGAGGCAGAGCCAGGATTTGTGTACAGGTTTTTGTGACTGCAGAGCCTCTGCTGTGGTCTGCAGCTTCCTTTCCTAAGATGATGGCACTCGTGCTCTTGGGCTTTTTGAGGTGCTGACAGTGGATTGGGAACGTGATGTTTAACACTCTCCTGCTTCCTACCTCTGCACACTCCTTCCGTATCCATTAGCCTGCCCTCTCCTTATCAGGAGTTGGAGACTCCAACGGACAAGCGGATCTTTGTGGTGGCAGCTGCTCTGCGGGCTGGCTACTCGGTGGAGCGCCTGTATGAACTCACGCGCATCGACCGCTGGTTCCTGCACCGAATGAAGCGCATCGTCGCGCACGCCCAGCTGCTGGAGCAGCACCGTGGACAGCCTTTGCCCCCATACCTGCTGCACCAGGCCAAGTGCCTTGGCTTCTCAGACAAGCAGATTGCCCTTGCAGTTCTGAGGTGAGAAATAGCTGTGAGGACCTCCGGCTGAGAAGTGCAGGGCAGGGAACCTTTGTACCAGCAAGGGGCCCTCGGAAGGGTGGGGAGAGTGGGGAGCTTCAGAGCCTCTGACCTTCACCTCTGGGGAATTTTATTTTCCTCTGGAATCTCCCCTCTATGCTCAGTCTGTACCCCACTCCCAGGGCCTATGTTTCTGCCCCTTCTCTAGCACAGAACTGGCTGTTCGCAAGCTGCGTCAGGAACTGGGGATCTGCCCAGCAGTGAAACAGATTGACACCGTTGCAGCTGAGTGGCCGGCGCAGACAAATTACTTGTACCTGACATACTGGGGCACCACCCATGACCTCACCTTTCGAACGCCTCATGTCCTGGTCCTTGGCTCTGGCGTCTATCGTATCGGCTCCAGCGTTGAGTTTGACTGGTGTGCCGTGGGCTGCATCCAGCAGCTCCGAAAGGTCCAGGAGCTAGTCTTTCGTACCGTTTTCTCTGCTGCTCTATTCAGCTCCAACGATTACCTTCTACCCACACTTAACCCTGGCATTTTCTGTTACCTGTTACTCCTTTCCTCTCTTGTAGCACTGTGGGTTGAGTGGGGGGAGCTCCCTTAGGCCATCTTGTGTCCCACACAAGGCATGTGCCTCCTCTCCAACACTTGATGTCTACTTCTCCAGTATCTACAGTGCTGGCCCTACTCCCAAAGCTGAGGTGATGCTCTCTAAAGTAGAGGCTTTGGCTTAGCTTCTCCATGCTCTTCCTACCACCTAATTGATAATATCAGTCCCCTCCCTCTCACAGATGGGGTATAAGACCATCATGGTGAACTACAACCCAGAGACAGTCAGCACCGACTATGACATGTGTGACCGGCTCTACTTTGATGAGATCTCTTTTGAGGTGAGAGGGATGAAGCCTGTCTGTTAGCCTGGGTGGCCAAGGTCAAGTGGGACTTGACTTGAGAACCGCCTAGGGATTTGACTGTGAACCACAGACATTCCGGGCAGCACCCCCCTGCCCCCAGGCCCTCTGTCTTCACATCCTGTGTCTCCAGGTGAAGTCATGGGCTTTGGGCTGGCAGAACTAAGATTCTTTGGAACTTGTGGGATGTGAGTGGAAGTCGGTGGAGTGTGAAGAGCAGGGAGCCAGAAGGCTCAGGTCCCTGACCCAATGTGTCACCACACCTGTTTCTCCTCCTGCACTGTAGGTGGTGATGGACATCTATGAGCTGGAGAACCCTGAAGGCGTGATCCTCTCCATGGGTGGGCAGCTGCCCAACAACATGGCCATGGCTTTGCATCGGCAGCAGTGCCGGGTGCTAGGCACCTCCCCTGAAGCCATCGACTCAGCTGAGAACCGTTTCAAGTTCTCTCGGCTTCTTGACACCATTGGTATCAGCCAACCTCAGTGGAGGGAGCTCAGTGACCTAGAGGTGAGTTGGGGCCTGGTGGGGAGCTGGAGGCTGGAGGATGTCATGGGTGTGACCAATCCAGCTAAGCTCCCCGTACCCTTAGTCTGCTCGCCAGTTCTGCCAGACCGTGGGGTACCCCTGCGTGGTGCGTCCCTCCTATGTGCTGAGTGGTGCCGCTATGAACGTGGCCTACACTGACGGGGACCTGGAGCGCTTCCTGAGCAGTGCAGCAGCTGTCTCCAAGGAGCACCCTGTGGTCATCTCCAAGTTCATCCAGGAGGCCAAGGTAGGAGGCTGCAGACCAAAAGAAGTCTCTGAGGGCAGGCTCCCTGCCCTGGAGAAGACTCCCTGCTCCGGGGCTACAGAAGTGTGTGGGTGCAGTGGGCTGGGAAGGAGGTGTTATACCAGGGCGCTTGAGGAAGGGAGCATCTTGGGGCAAGTAGGAGAAGAAATTGTCCCTTGCCTGCATCACATGGCACTCCACGCTCCCCCACTAGGAGATCGACGTGGATGCTGTGGCCTGTGATGGTGTGGTGGCAGCCATCGCCATCTCTGAGCATGTGGAGAACGCGGGCGTGCATTCAGGGGATGCCACGCTGGTGACCCCACCACAAGACATCACTGCCAAAACCCTGGAGCGGATCAAAGCCATCGTACATGCCGTGGGCCAGGAGCTGCAGGTCACGGGACCCTTCAATCTGCAGCTCATTGCCAAGGTAGGAAGAGGGGGCTGCAGCACCTCCTCGTTCTGTGCCAGCCCCAGTGTCAGGGTGCCCTGCACTGTCTCCTGCCCTCATGAGAACAGGCCGGAAAGCTGGAGGGAAGGGGTGATAGCAAGGGCCCGCAGCGTTGTCAGGTTTCTGACAGTCAGTCACCCTGAACCCTGTCCCAGGTTGATTCCCCACAGAGTGGTGAGTGAGGGGGAGAAAGCCCAGCCTGCACAAGGCCTGACTAGTTTCTCTCTGCCCCAGGACGACCAGCTGAAAGTTATTGAATGCAACGTGCGTGTCTCCCGCTCCTTCCCCTTCGTCTCCAAGACACTAGGTGTAGACCTAGTAGCTTTGGCTACACGGGTCATCATGGGGGAAGAAGTGGAACCAGTGGGGCTCATGACTGGTTCTGGTGTCGTGGGGGTCAAGGTAAGAAGGATCGAAACTGAGGTTCACAGTCAGTGGCAGGGAGACAGAGTGAAAGAGAGTTCCTTCACCATACAAATTACATATCAGTCAACACGAGCGTCTTCTGTGGGCAGGACATTGCTGGGCCATAAGGTAATAAATGGCCTTTGTCTCTTAAGAGCTTACACTCTAGTAATGGAACACAGAGAAGTTGGGTCCAAAAACAGCATGTTTATAGAACAGTCTATGATAAAACTACATAGTAGAGATAATAAAATGTTAAAGGAGTTTACAGATGAGAGACGCCACTTCCAAAAGGGGTAGCCTGGGAGGGCTTCAGGGAAGAGGTGGTATTTGAATTGAGCCTTGAAGGACGGTCAGGATGTTTGGTTTGCACAGCTTGTTGAGGAAGTGTTCCAAGGCCAGGGAGTAGCTGAGTGGAAGCTGAGGGAAGACCAGGAGTATGTTTGGGAAGCAGCTGGCTGACGGGTGTAGGGCACACGTGGAGCAGCAGCCAAGCAGGCTAACTCCGCTGTTTGGGTGGGACCAAGAAGAGGGGACTGTGGCTGCCTCTCCTGCTGAGGGGAGGAGGGCCCCTCATGCCTTAGCCTCTCTTACATCTTGCTACCTCAGGTACCCCAGTTCTCATTCTCTCGTCTGGCGGGTGCTGACGTGGTGTTGGGTGTAGAAATGACCAGCACTGGGGAAGTGGCCGGCTTTGGGGAGAGCCGTTGTGAGGCATACCTCAAGGCCATGCTCAGCACTGGCTTTAAGATCCCTAAGAAGAACATCTTGCTGACCATTGGCAGCTATAAGGTACTGAATCTGGGGAGCCAGGGAAAGGCGGGCAGAGGGGTTGGGGCAGATGGCCTTGGCTCTCTGGGCCAGGGCCGACCTTAAAGTGGAAGATGGGAGAAACAACCTGACCCTCCTCCTGCTTGGTTCAGAACAAAAGTGAGCTGCTTCCAACTGTGCGGCTGCTGGAGAGCCTGGGCTACAGCCTCTATGCCAGTCTGGGCACCGCTGACTTCTACACCGAGCACGGCGTCAAGGTACAGGGGCACCACGACCTGCCCCACACCGCCCTTCCTTCTAGGGTGTGAAAGCACCAGAGAGTTCTCTCTTCCTCTGCTTTTATTGTCATTGTACAAATCACGTGCAGTCCATGTAGAGCAAGTAGAATGTGCAGAAAAGCAAAGAGAAAAAAATCCTTGAGAATCTCTCCGCCACTTGTTAACATCCTCATGTGTTGAGAATTTCATCTCTAAATGTACGTGTGTGGGGGCTTATACTGCACAGTTCTTGGCAAACGAGTTTAGATCTCTTTCCTGTCAAGAAGTAGACTGCCAGTAGCAAATAGAGGCAGCCCTGGTCCCCACCCTGTGGGTCCTCAGTCTTCTCCTCATGGGCTTCTGCACCGCCTCCCCTCCCAGCTCTGACCTTGTCTTTGGGCCACAGGTAACCGCTGTGGACTGGCACTTTGAGGAGGCGGTGGATGGTGAGTGCCCACCACAGCGAAGCATCTTGGAGCAGCTGGCTGAGAATCACTTTGAGCTCGTGATTAACCTGTCGATGCGTGGGGCTGGGGGCCGGCGTCTCTCTTCTTTCGTCACCAAGGGCTACCGCACCCGGCGTCTGGCCGCTGACTTCTCGGTGCCCCTTATTATCGATATCAAGTGCACCAAACTGTTCGTGGAGGTAACTGAGGCCTGGGTGCGGGGGAGGGAGACAGCAAGTGTTCGTGGGGGGAGGAGAGAGAAGCGAGAGTGTCATGGGGCTGGGAAATCTCAGTACGAAGCAACCATGCTAATAGGCTTTGTGGCTGCAGAGAGAGAAGGTGGGTATAGAGAGGTGGGAGCCCGGGTTATGGGAAACCCAGTCCCCACCTGCAACTCCCAGGGTGCCCTTAAATCAGAGCTGACCGTGGTTTCCACCTGCAGGCCCTAGGCCAGATCGGGCCAGCCCCGCCTATGAAAGTACATGTTGACTGTATGACCTCCCAGAAGCTTGTGCGGCTACCCGGTAAGTGCAGCTCTTGGGAGAACCTGGCTTCGGGACACTGGTAACAGCAGGCGTAGGGAGCCTGGGTATGGTGGGGCCCACGCCCTGCCTTGGATTGCGTAGTGTAGAGGCCCCAGATCTTTGTCACTCTGAGATCTTTTATTTCTCAATCCACGGACCAGGGCTTGCCAGCTCTCACCTGTATTTTCTTGCCACCCCAACTCACATCCTGATGCCCTTCATGTCTGTTGACTCTTCCTCTACTTTTGCTGCCCCTGTGTTCTTCCAGGATTGATTGACGTTCACGTGCACCTGCGAGAACCGGGTGGGACACACAAGGAGGACTTTGCCTCAGGCACAGCTGCTGCCCTGGCCGGGGGCATCACCATGGTGTGTGCCATGCCTAACACCCGGCCCCCCATCATCGATGCCCCCGCTCTGGCCCTGGCTCAGAAGGTGAGCCCTTGAACTCCTGCTTCATGGTGACCCACATACCCCCACTAACGTCCCCTGCCCCCATGAGCCCTGCTCCCTCTGCCCCTCCCCAGGGGCCCAGGCCGCTGGCTCCAGGCTGGCATAGGTACCAATGGGTCCTGTCTCATATGTATCCTCTCTAGCTGGCAGAAGCTGGTGCCCGCTGTGACTTTGCCTTATTCCTCGGAGCCTCGTCAGAAAATGCAGGGACCCTGGGCTCTGTGGCCGGGTCTGCTGCAGGGCTGAAGCTCTACCTCAACGAGACCTTCTCTGAGCTGCAGCTGGACAGTGTGGCCCAGTGGATGGAGGTAAGGGAGTAGGCATGTGGGAGGAGGCAGCCAGACAGTCCGTCCTGGCTGGAGGACCCCACAGAGTGGGCTCACAGCAGTGAGGAGCCAAGAGAGCCCTGTGCAGGCTTTGGTCTCTGACGAGCACAGAGAATCAAAGGCTTTGCGTGCACACTCCCTGAAAATTCTTTCTGCCCCCAGCATTTCGAGACGTGGCCTTCCCACCTTCCCATTGTGGTTCACGCGGAGCGGCAGAGCGTTGCTGCCATCCTCATGGTGGCTCAGCTGACCCAGCGCTCGGTGCACATCTGTCACGTGGCACGGAAGGAGGAGGTGAGAGTGCCCCAGAGGCCCTGGTGCCCTGTTGCTTTCTCAGTAACACTAAGAGGTCAGGGGGGTCCTTCGGGGCAGCAGGGGTCAGGGAAGCCTGGAGCCAGCACCATCAGCATGTCTGCCCCGTAACTTTCCAAGAAGGGATGTTGGCTGCAGGGACTTTGTAGGGCAGGGCACATGGGGAGGCCTCTTCTCGATCTCCCCACTCTACCCCCAGATCCTGCTGATTAAAGCCGCAAAGGCACAGGGGCTGCCCGTGACCTGTGAGGTGGCGCCCCACCATCTGTTCCTGAGCCGCGATGACCTGGAGTCCCTAGGGCCAGGGAAGGGAGAGGTCCGGCCTGAGCTTGGCTCCCGCCAGGACGTGGAAGCCCTGTGGGAGAACATGGCTGTTATCGACTGCTTTGCCTCAGACCATGGTGAGAGGGCCTGACACGCACCTCCTCTGCACAGCAAGGCCCACGGCCCAGCTCAGGGAACCTGGGCCAGGACTCTGGCTCCGTGAGGACTGACACTTGATCCGTGTCATGCCTCGGCCTCTAGTACAGTGCCTGGTCTGTGATAGGTACTGGATAAATGCACACGGAAATAAATGAGCAAATGAGTAAAATTATAAAGGAGAGAACGTGGGTGAAAGGTCTAGGCCCCAGAAGAAGTCCCTGTTTCCCTATTTTCCCAGAAAAAAATCAGCATCGGGGCTGGGAGTGAGGTGGCAGTCCTGGTGGTGAGTGTGACCGCTCAGATATGGAGGTGATTGGTGCTGAGGGTAACGGTCTTTCTCCCAGCCCCCCATACCTTGGAGGAGAAGGGCAGCCCCAGGCCTCCTCCTGGCTTCCCGGGGCTCGAGACCATGCTGCCACTGCTGCTGACAGCTGTGAGCGAGGGCCGGCTCAGTCTGGACGACCTGCTGCAGCGACTGCACCACAGCCCTCGGCGCATCTTTCACCTGCCCCCGCAGGAGGACACCTATGTGGAGGTATGGGGCGCGGGCAGAGGGGTGGGGGACTCTCCGGCCCTCGGGATTATTCCATCGTGTGGCCTTACCATAGCATAACCCGTGACTTCTGGGTAGGTGGATCTGGAGCACGAATGGACAATTCCCAGCCACATGCCCTTCTCCAAGGCCCACTGGACACCCTTCGAGGGGCAGAAGGTGAAGGGCACCATCCGACGTGTGGTCCTACGAGGGGAGGTTGCCTATATCGACGGGCAGGTACGTATGTGGCCTGTGCCCAGTCCCAGTGGTGACCTCAGCTCCATTTTCGTCCCACCCTGGCACATCCACGCACTACCCGCTCCCTCCTCCATGCGCCCTGTACGTGGGTGGGCACAGGTCCCCCGGGGCATTGTTGGCTTCCACTCCTTCAGGATCCCAGTCTGGCGCTCTGCCCCTCCTCACTGGCCCGCCCTTGCCTTCTGCCTGCAGGTTCTGGTGCCCCCAGGCTATGGACAGGATGTACGCAAGTGGCCTCAGGGGGCTGTTCCCCAGCTCACGGCCTCAGCGCCTGCCACCAGTGAGATCACCACGGTACACACACTGCTCGGGGGTGGGGCGGGGGTCATGGGGGTTACAGCCAATTTGTGCAATGCAGATGGCACAAACATTTTCATTGGGGTTCAGGGTAGGAGGCTCTTCACTTGACAGTTAAAATACCCACCACCTACCTCTCTGTCTACTGCAAGACAGAATTAACTGTCAGTGTAGGAGGCAACCTGTGGGAAACGCAGGCCCATTAACCCAACCAGAGATGTATCTGGGGCCTGTCGCGGGGCTAGCACACACCTCTCAGAGGCCAGTGTCTCTGCCCTGGTTGAGAGCAGCGTAGTGAAGGACAGAGCCATGGGGAGATGATGGAGAACAGAATCCGTGGCTTTTCAGGAGGGATCGAGTTTGAGGAGGGCTTGAATCAGTAGTTTTCAAACACTAGGCCAATGTCTCCCCAGACACCCGAAAGGCCCCGCCGAGGCATCCCAGGTCTCCCTGATGGCCGCTTCCACCTGCCACCCCGAATCCACCGAGCCTCAGACCCAGGTCTGCCAGGTAAGAGAGAGGCCCTGTGATGTGGAGGGCTGGCCACCTGGATTTAGAGATGCGTAGGGACGGGCTCCTCTCCCCTACCAGGGTCCCAGACGGACTAGGGTTGGGGGCTCAGTGGCCTAGAAACCGATCCAGGCCCTCCCCTCTCGGCACCTCATCTTTGTCCACTTACCTGTCCTTCCTGCCATCCCCTCATCCTAGGCTGAATCAGTCTGCCCAGCGTGAGATAGGCATCCCATAGCTGCTTCTCACAGGCCCTTTTTTGTTGTGGGCAGCTGTGTTCTTCCGCCCGGGAGCTGGGATCCCACGGGGCAGCAGAGCGTGGGGTAAATCCAGGTGGTCGGTTGGTGTGAGCCTGGTCGTTGCCCTTCCCTAGGATCCCTTTGCCACCTGGGAGGGCCCCGGGAGGGGACCACTGCTCAGCAGCCCCCGTGGGAAATCACACGTGCATCCCCACAGCTGCTAGTCCTTCCTGCCCTCCCCTCGCCTGCTAGAGTTGTTGTGGTGTGAGTCGGTTTAACACAGATACTGTGATCCGGAGTCCTGGGGAAACGGGCTCTTCGCAGACCTCAGCTGCGGCTCACGTCTGCCCTGTTGTCCAATTTGCAGCTGAGGAACCAAAGGAAAAGGCTTCTCGGAAGGCAGCTGAGCCAGGTGAGAGACTCCCCTGGAACGCATGCTCACCTTGGGGACCTCTGATCTGGCCTGGGTAGGAGGACCCCTCTGACCAGCCTCTTCTGCCCCGTCCCTCACAGCAGAGCTGATGGGAACCCTTGATGGCACCTGCTATCCTCCACCACCAGTACCTAGACAGGCGTCACCCCAGAACTTGGGGACCCCTGGCCTGCTGCACCCCCAGACCTCACCCCTGCTGCACTCATTAGTGGGCCAACATATCCTGTCCGTCCAGCAGTTCACCAAGGATCAGGTGCCTGGGTGAGGGAGGATGGGGACACCCAGAGCTTTGAGGATCTGGCAAGTTGGGGCTAGGACCTCCAGGGTCCACTGCCTTTCTCGCTGACTTGGGATCTTTCTTAGATGTCTCACCTGTTCAATGTGGCACACATGCTGCGTATGATGGTGCAGAAGGAGCGGAGCCTCGATATCCTCAAGGTCAGGGTCAGGGCTATGGGCTAAGGGTCCCAGCCCCTGTCAACAGGTGGTCAGAGGGGCCTCCCTCCCTCCTGCGAGTCCAAACTGCCCCCCGCACACATGATAACTCAGCCTTCTCTACTCTGGAAGAGCCTGCTGCTCTGGGTGCCCACATCTGCGCTCCCATCAGCATGCAGCTGACTCGTGAGGCCCTGAGCACCAGCACCAAGCCCACTCATTGGTCCCTCGGTCTGCTGATGCTTTCATGGGGGAGAGCTAGGATAGTTCCTTCTCTCTCAGGGAATGCATGTCTTGTTCAGACTCTTACCAAGGGCTTTTGGGAGGCAGAGCCTGTAGTTCAGAGTGACACAAATGGTGGAAATTCAGGTCACGGGGAGGTTTGGGGAGAAGGATTCTCTCAGCACCCCTCTCGTGTAAGCCTGTGTGTTCCCCAAGACAAACGCACCACACACACACGCACTGAATCCTGCCCTCCTGCCAGGGGAAGGTGATGGCTTCCATGTTCTACGAGGTGAGCACACGGACCAGCAGCTCCTTTGCAGCAGCCATGGCCCGGCTGGGGGGAGCTGTGCTCAGCTTCTCCGAAGCCACATCCTCCGTCCAGAAGGGTGAATCCCTGGCTGATTCCGTGCAGACTATGAGCTGCTACGCTGATGTCGTGGTGCTTCGGCACCCCCAGCCCGGAGCAGTGGAGGTGAGGCTGGCCTGTGCACCTGTGCCTTGGGACCCAGGGACACAAGGTCCCTTCTGCTCACATTTTCTGTGACTACAAATCTCAGATTGGGACAGATGGTTGAGGGAACCCAGGAAGAGCAAGACTGAGGCAGGGAGATGCGGAAGGCAGGATTCTCCTTCCTTGTTCGCATTTTCACAGCTGGCAGCCAAGCACTGCCGGAGGCCGGTGATCAACGCCGGGGATGGAGTCGGAGAGCATCCCACCCAGGCCCTGCTGGACATCTTCACCATCCGAGAGGAGCTTGGGACTGTCAATGGCATGACGGTGAGGCGGTGGCCTGTCTGGGGACGGTTTGCAGGGGAGGCAGTTGGGAAGTACTTGCTATATCAAGAAGGCCTACATCCTGGTCCTGAGCCTGAAAGCTTCGAAATGGGACAGGGGGCTGCTCAGTCTAGGGGTCCTGTTGGTGATCAGGTTTCTCCCCTAGATCACCATGGTGGGGGACCTGAAACATGGACGCACAGTACATTCCCTGGCTTGCCTGCTCACCCAGTACCGTGTCAGCCTACGCTATGTGGCGCCTCCTAGCCTGCGCATGCCACCTGATGTGTGGGCCTTTGTGGCTTCCCGTGGCACCAAGCAGGTGAGATCCTGGGAGGCTTGGGTCATGGGTCAGTCAGGCAGAACCTGGCACTGCATTCACCCTGCCTCTGCCTCCCCCTCCAGGAGGAATTCGAGAGCATCGAGGAAGCGCTGCCCGACACTGACGTGCTCTACATGACGCGAATTCAGAAGGAACGCTTTGGCTCTACCCAGGAGTATGAAGCTGTGAGTGCCAGGGCTGAGGATCAGCCAGGGCTGGAGTTGCCAAGCATCCATACTCAGCCAGGAAGGCTGGGCCCCAGGAGCTTGGCCAGGGCCCCTCAGTTGTGATAATGTCATATGGGTGTGGAGGGGACCCGGGGAGAGCCCAGGCTTGTGGCCTCGTAGCTACCCCTGCTCTGAGGTGCTGATGGGGCCTCTCTCTGCCTCGCAGTGCTTTGGCCAGTTCATCCTCACTCCCCACATCATGACCCGGGCCAAGAAGAAGATGGTGGTGATGCACCCCATGCCCCGCGTCAATGAGATAAGGTGACCTGGAGTCAAAATTGAGGATAACCGGGGGCTGGCTGTGGGAGGGCACTCAGTCTTGGATAGGTCATCATGGACTGCATGGTGACTCTTTTCCTTGCCTTGCAGTGTGGAAGTGGACTCGGATCCCCGAGCGGCCTACTTCCGCCAGGCCGAGAATGGCATGTACATACGCATGGCCCTGCTAGCCACCGTGCTGGGCCGCTTCTAGGGCCCAGCTCCGCATTCTCTTGTCGTCAGGCCCAGCCGCTGGGCACGGAATCCGGTGCCCCCCACGGGGGCAGCACACTTAGATGCTCTGGGGTGTCCAGATCGTTTATGTGCTCATAGGCACACGCATGCAGACCACAGTTCAGGCATGGGACTGGACTGGATTTCTCCAGCACGGGGGTCAGCCCTGTCTCCCTAATTGCGCCTCAATTCTGTACAGTTTTTCTACTGATTTAATAAACAGCTTAGCTGCCTCTAGTTTCTGCTGCTTTGCATGTATCCTGGCTTCAGCGTAGGATGCTAAGTGTAATGGACAAAGCTTTCTTCTAGAAAACGAGAACTGGTGGGCTCTTGTTCTAGCTAGGACTGAGCTGACAGGCTTGGCATTGCCAGAGTCATGGCTCTTTGGGGTTCTGGGCAGGAACGTGCTGTTCTTTTGGGGTGCTCTGAGTCGTTAAGTTGCACTCAAAGTCCTGACATGAGTCATGGTAAGAGGAAGGCTGAGCAGCTGGGTCCTGACTGGTGAGGTTCATTATCCTGTCGGCCTTTACTCTTCTGCCTCCGTCTAGTTAGTCCTCTCCTTCAGTAGCTGAGGTGGCCATTGCATCCTCAAAACCTTGGACTTCTCCAGCTGCCATCACTGCTAAGAGCCCCTCCTATCTACTATCTCTGGGATCCTCTGTCTGACACTGGACTTTAAAGACAACTAAGGACAGAGAGGCAGATGCCATGGAGGGCTGAGGAGCACTTTGGCTTGGAAACTCTGGGTTAAGGGCCTAGGGTGGAGTAGCTCATGCATCTTCAGGTTAGGGCTTCTATGGATCATTCACAGTGTGTAAGTTATTCCATTCCATGAACTTTAGTAGCATTGGAGAAGTTTCTTGATCCAACAGACTTTAACTTAGCACCCTCTGGGTACAAAACACTATGTGCAATGGGAATACAAGAATGAACAAGATAATTCTCACCCTCATTTTTGAGGCCTCTTAGTTGGTAAGGTATCTAGTGACTTGTTGACTGAACCGACACACTTTTGCACATTATGGTTCAAAATGCTCCAACATCATCCAGGAAGAGCCTGCTTTATGCAAAGAGCTACTAGCACATTACAGGGACAGGAAAAGGGGAAGAAACTCATTTTTTCTTCAATTTACTGTGAGTGGGAATTTAATATGTTTAATCTTATACCAACTTTACAATTATTTTGCAGATGAAACTAGCTCAGAAAAGTTACTGGGTGGCTTAGTCATATAGCTAGGGTTCACATACAGGACCACTTGATTTCAAACCCATATTTATATATATATATATATATTTTTTTTAAAAAGTCAGTTGGAGTTTTCACAGCATCCAGAACCAGTGGGAGTGACAAGCCACACAAATCTAACCAGCCAGAGAACAAGTCTAAGGTCTTGTGGGGAGCCTGTTTCCTGAAAAGAGCAGCACAGATCTAGAGTCAGAAAAGACCACAGAATTGGGTTTGGGCTGGTTCCCGAGGAAGGGGCAAGCTTTGGCAGGTGGGTGGGAGGAAGGTGAAGAATCTTCCAACACAGCTTGAACAGAGGAGTGGTCGTTCTGTGTCTGTAGCACAGTGAGGAGATCCACCTAGCCCGAGCAGGCTGTTCCTGCTTTGAATCATTAGGGTTGAGAGTCTGACAGACCAGACTAAGAGGTTCGGGAGTAGATTCCAATAGAAATAGGAGTTCATAACCGCAGATGCTGTTGGGAGAAGGGTGAGACAAGGTATAAGGCTATCTTCTCTGGGGAGATCAGACCTCTCCTGTCCTGCGAATATTAACCATTCTCAGGCTTCATTCCAAACCCTGGCCCTGACAAGTTCTCCCACAGGTTCCTGGAGGACTTTGTTGGTTGGAAAAGAGAATCACTTATAGAACCCTTCTACTCCTTCCTAGAGCTTCAGTTACCCTTCTTGGGCTATTTGAACAAGTCAGAGATTATTTTCCCACGTACTTGGGAATCTGTCACACACAGATTCCCACAGAACTCAGAGTCTCATCCTCAAGTGGAAGCAGTGTTTGCTGCCAAGAGGCATACACACTCTACTCAGTTGCTAAGTGGTGGGAGGTGTTTCTGCCCTGATCCCTTCTTTGGCTCTCCTAATCATAACACAGCTCTAAGTTGACTAAACTTTTTTTTCCCAACAACCAGAAATGAGATCTTATTACATTGGGAAATAAAAGACACTGTCTGCAAGAAACAAAAATAGCCCTTTAAACAAGCCTGTTCTACATTTATTGAGAAACAGCTTCATAGGCTCCAAATAATTATTTACCATAAAAATTTTTTAAAAAAAGTTTTCTGGTGTCCTTTCCTCCTGAGATGCTTAAGAGATTTGATCTATTTCTTATAAAAAAAAAATTTAATATACCTCTAATTTGTGCCAAGCACTATTCTAGCACTTCTCAAATGTTAACCTTCTTTCTGACTTTTACTTTTGGATAACCCTTATTCTCTCTGAAAAGAAGTCTGACCTAATGTGTTCGCTTATTATCACTGCAAAGTCATTTCCTCCAACTCTTTACTGTCTGCCTTAATGAAGAAGGATAGCCCCTCAAAACAGGCATACCACTTGGAGCTCTGCCACCTTTATCCAGTTCCTGCCTCTTCTCACTAACGGGTGGCAGCCAAGTGCAAGTCCATGTACCTTAGGGCTTTAAGTTGAAAAGATAGAGTTGGAAGTTTCCGTGCAATGTGGACAGCCATCTGTAATTTTCTAACAATATCCCATAGACGAGGGAGCCACGGGGAGGTTGGCTGTGGGGAGGTGTGGAGCAGAGAATGAGTGCCCAGAGGGAATGAGCACCTAGGGAAGACTAAGTCTGGCAGCAGCATCTGGAAGAGATGGGAGACGGGAACCATTCCGCCACCAGGGAAGCCAAGCAGGATGTTGTCGCACTAAATGCAGATGATGAGTGAAGAGGGTCTGGACTGAGAGAGGAATGGATGTTGTAAAATACTAAGGATAGGAAAGAGTGGAAAAGGACTCTGTGGTGTGGGTCCTTGAGACTAGGAGAATGAGAACTGATGTAGACCGCCAGTTCGGGGTAGGAAAGTATGGATTCTGTTTGGGCATGATATTGTCAAGTGCTGTGGGACATCTATATGGAGATGTCATGTAGATAATGAAGCTGGGGAATTGGAGCAAGATGTGACAGAGAGAAATTTATGACATTTATGTGTGACAATGGAGGTGTCATAGAGCAGGAACTTTATCCACTAACATCCCAAGTACCTAGAACAATATTGAGCACATAGTAGATGCTCAATAAACATTTGTTGACCGAATCATCAACATAAACAGCTTTGTGGCAGTAAGGTAGACACCAAGCTTCATGGGCTTAGTGAGAGACTAGTTTAGAGGCTGGGGTCATTCACAAAGAGGCAAGAAAAAAGCAGATGTTGGACCTGAAATGGTCTAGAATAGGCTGGGAAGCCTGTGACGAATCCACAGGAGATTAATGAAAGGATCACTAAGTAGGGCTCAAGGGGAAGCTGGACACTGAGCCTGTGGTAGGGTTGGGGAGGTAATGTCCAGCGCAGGGCCTTAGGCAAGCATGTCGCACACCCTGGAAGACCCTTGAAATATCCATTCTTTCCTCGTTGAGAGGCCCCTGGTTAGTTACCACCGAATGCTATTGCAGATTGGCTCTGCGGAGTCAGTTTGCAAGGCACTGGCTTATTGGCCCGTTGGTGGGAGCCTAGGGCCTAAGAAGACACTTGGGCTTTGTATTGACCCCATGTCCATTTGTTTCCCGTCTTTCCTTCCTTTTATTCCTTCACCAACAGTCAATACTGAGCGTTTACGCAGTGGCAGCCTGTGAGCAGGGTGCTGGGGAGGCAAACATGAGGAAGGCAGTGCCTTCCCTCGAGGGCAAACTCCCCCATCACTGAGCCTCCCAGAAGTCCTGGATGACAGTCCTGATCCGAACCCTGCCCTGGTGCAGCAGATGGGCGGCATGGAGGGGAGCAGGAAGGTGATCTCTGGGCAGATTTCACAGTCAGGAAAAAGCAAGTTTGTGATTGTAGGGTCTCACGCCCGCTTATTTTGGTAAACTTTAACTCTATGATTTCCTGGGTTTGGTTCTCTATTGTTTCTCCCTAGGTTTTTGGCTACAGACAGTTCTTTTAAAATTTATAGCCTTTCTTGGTTGAGCCAAAGGAAACAAGAATGGAATGGAAGGTTCAGACCGTTCGAGTCAGAGAGAAAGTCAGGCAGTAAACCCTGGTGCCAGGTGCCATGGGCACCGTACCAAACGGAAGAGGACTCAGAACGGGCGCACCTGGAGACCCACCTACACAGTGCTTTTCTGTTCTGTTCTGGGAAGGTTTTCTGTTTTCTTTTGAGCATGCAAACTGTTGAGAGAGATGCGGCAGAAGGGGAAGTCAGAGAGACTAGAAGAAAGAGAAGAACTCCATGGGCCGTTACTGGCTTTGAAGATGAAGGGGGCCAGGAGCCTCAGCCCTACGACCTACCGCAAGGAATTGCATGCTGCCTGCGACCTGCATGAATGTGGAAGTGGGTTCTTCCCTCGTTGACCTCAGACACCTTGACTTCGGCTGTGCGAGACCTTAAGCTGCAGGCCCAATCACGCTATGCTGGACATCCTACCCATAGAAATTGTAAGATAATGTGCTGTTTTAAGCTGGCAAAAAGGAAACTGTTCTGTACAAGGAGCCTGCAGCCTTTCCCTAGGAGCGCAGCTCTAAGTTAGGGTAGGGGAGGCTGTTGATGGCGGCACTTTCTTTCTTGATGGTGGCACTTTCTTTCCCCACATTGGCGAGGCACCCACTTAGGAATTAAGTGGAAAGTCTCCCAGAGGGCAGGGGAGTTCTGGTGCTGGAGGGGAGGAGGCCATGAGATGTGTCCTTCCCATGAGATGTGCCTCTAGACTGGTGCCCAGTGCAGGGGGACATCCCCAGCCCAGAGGAGACCTGCCTTCTAAGTGAGCTTCGCCCCGGCCTGCTGGGGGTTGCTTCCTGGGGCTTCAGGGTGCTGTAGCACGGGAGCGGGGAGCGGGACTCGGGTAGAGAGAGGGCAGGGAGTGAGGCTTAAGGAGGGAGGCACAGTCCCCGGCAATCCCAGGCCCTCCTTCTACCCATCCTCCCCACACACTTTCTCTCGCCCATCCTGGCAACAGGGGTCACTTTCTGTGGGATCATGTGTGATCCCAGCTGCATCCACAAGCGCAGGCTCTGCCCCCACAGTGGCCTGGGGACTGCCCAGAACAGCCCAGGAGGTACTGATCAGGTGCTGGTGGGCTGGCCCTAGCGCTCCCAGAGCTGGGGATGAAGAGTCCTTCAACTATAAAGGAAACTCCCTAAACGCAGTTCTCCCCGGAGGTGGGGAAATCTGCTAGGAAGAGGGACCAGAGGCTTTCCTATCCTGACAGGTTCTGCGATTCCCTCCAGAGCCTCCAGCTGTCCCGCTGCTACCATGGCGCGGGCCTCAGCGGGGCGCTGCTCCCCCGACAGTCTGGCTCAAGGCAGCCAGGTTGGGCCCAAGGTATCTCCTTTAGACTGGCTTGCACTGAAGTCCCTGAAGGGGCAGCGGGGTCACTAGAGGGGCACAGCTTTACCACTCTGCTCTTCTCAACCCGACAGACTGCTCCCCTGGGCTGCTAGGTGTCAGCCCTTGTCCCTTGGACAGGAAGGTGTGCCTGTCCCCGGCCCGCTGGCCCAGGAATCCCCAGGTGAGCAACACAGTGAGGTGGGTGGGGCCTGTCCACATGCCCGGATGTTCCCCCAGCCCAGTCTCTGCACCTTCCCATTCTGATTTCTGTCTGGCTCCTCGGTCTCACGTCTCTTGTGAACACTCCTACAGCTGCATCTTCAGGATGTCAAAACTGTCTCCCGTCTCCCGACCACCTCATTCTTCTTGGGCTCTCCCTTTCCACCGGCCCCTCTCTGCCTCACAGGCGGCCCTCTCCCCTCTCCTTCCTGGTTAACCAGCTGTGTAATGAGCTGCCAGGGCTGAGCTGATGGATGATGGGCTTTCCCGTTGCTCTGCTCTTCCTCCCCCTCCCTTTGTTCCCCTCCCCTTTCCAGCCCCTTCTCGTCTCTCCCTCCACCACATATTTTATCCTCAGGGAAGGGCTCGGCGAGGGAAAGGGCCTCTGGATAAGCCAGTGGAGGAGGTAGATAGGGAAGATAATAGGGGCAGTGCAGGCAGCTCCTGCAGATAAGGATATCCTGGACTCCCTCAGAAGTGCCGTATGAGGGAGCATGCTCCTGATCCTCCCCACCTTCCTTGTCCCTGACAGGGCCATGACTGGAGGTGGGTAGAGAGGCAGCAGGGCATGAAAGAACAGCTGGGCTGGGGACTTACAGCAGTAAGAACTTAGTTTGCATCTCTGACAGTTATTAGCTGCATGGCCTTGGGCAAGTAAGCCTCAGTCTCTCCATCTGTAAAGTGCAGGTACTATCTACCTCAGAGTGCCTTGCACCAAATGTAATCTCAATAAATGTTGGCTCCTGTGCCTGCTGTCAGGGTGCTGGGCCACCCCTGAAGTCTTCCCTGCATCCTGGATTCTACTCAAAAGCTAATTCTTTCCCATGAGCCCCTCTATATGCCAGGCACATTCACACCCACAATGTCATGTTGTCCCTGTTTTTCGAATTAGGAAAGCTAGAAGGCAGAGAGGTTAACAGTGACCAGAGTAATTGTAGGTAGAGGGTTGAGGCAAGGAGTCAGAGTCCAGAGCCTCAGGACACGGTGTGCCAGCAGCAGCAGGTTGCAGAGAAAGGGTTTGCTGAGAAACGCAACTGAGCAAGAGCTTCTAAGTGGCCAGCTCTGCTCCTGCCTGTCACTTGCTGGGTGACCTTGGGGAAGTCCTTTTCTCTGAGCCTGTTTCCTTTTCTTCATCTTGCAGGTGGCATGGACCACATGCTTTGTGAGGTCCCTTTCTGCCTTCAACGGTCTGTTCCCTCCCCTGCAAAGGGACCCGGCAGGCCTGCAGCTCAAGGCCCTTCAGAGGGCTAACATTTAGTTCTCATTTTCTTCACCCTCCAATTCCTCATCCCCACCCCCACCCGTTCACTTGGGGCTTGTAATCAATGAGTCGTAAAATGAGAAAGTAACAGGAACTAGCAAAGCATGGAGAACAGCTGGGGCAGTTCCCGTGCCTTCGAGTAGGATGGACGGCCAGTCTGTCACCTCATGCCCAGCTCAGGCCATCAGGCCAGCAGTGACTCACCCAGCCTGGTCCAGGGGGGCCCCCAGCTAGAGATCAGAGTGTGGAGGCCTATTTTCAACCAGTCCAAAGGCCTCACCTTAAAACGAGTAATGAAATCTGTGTATTGACATGGAAAGATGCAGCCAGGATGTGTGGTTGAGTTGTAAAAGCAGGTTACATGATAAAGTGATCTCATTTATGTTATTATATAGAAGTGTTTGTACATATATAAAAATATGGGCGAGGAGGCTCCAAACTGTGAATAGCAGTTATCTCTGGAAGCAGATTATAGGGAAAACATTCACTTTCTACTTTATACACTGTTCCTTTGTTGGAACCTTAAAACAAGCATATATTTATAATATGGTTTTATAATAAAAAAAGGAGATGATTTTATAATAAAGATATTTCCATTATGGAGGGAGGGGCTTGTAGAAATTTGCATGAGCTAATAAAAAATGCTCAGTGTCTCTGCTTCAGGCTGGAATTTTATCATCCTAGGGAGGGAAGGTCAGTGAATGCCTGCTGATCCGAAGCACTAGATCTAAAATCAAAGCACAAAGAGTTTGATTTTTAAAAAGAGAAAATCAACAATCCCTCAATGAGTCTGGTTTGTAAGATAAAAATCTGTCAAAATATGTGATACTTAAGACAAAAGGGAATAACTGTAATGAGGTCCTTGGTGTCCGCAGCCCAAACCTGCACTCAGGGGTCTGGGCAGTCAGGGCAGAGGGCCCCTCCCCTTGGCACCAGA